>NC_135964.1:30822788-30992062 GCF_053455715.1 Rhinoraja longicauda | reverse complement strand
CAAAATGAAGCATCAGAAGCATCAGTTATCTCTTTCACCACTTCATCAAAATCGCCAAGTTTCATATTTTGCAGGACCAGAATTTAGTGAAACTAGACCCCTATGCTACTTGCTCCTCTGAAAGTAATTTACTCTATTAAATGGCCAGAATGCTTATTTCTTTTACAGTGCACCAAAACACCAGTTTCTGGGCACATTACCACATGTAAGGCAGTCTTACACTTTTTGTTTTGCATGTACGGCATTCAATTAAGACACATGGTAAGTTCACACCAGATTTCCATTCATACCATTTAAACTTGGTAATGTCTTACAGGCAGAATGTACTACAGAAAATATCAAATTGCAACTTGTTAATATTCTGCATGATTGACCGCAGACTCCACAAGTTGCCAAGATTTGCCCTTGCGACAATGAAATGGTGCTACAGTTGTGTTTAATTATGTGCTGACACCCTTGACCCATTGCTGCCCCCTGAAGGCAGATGGACCTTTAGACAGGCTCTGCAGGATCATACAAGAATCGTTGTTGATGATTTGCCATTTTCCCTCCCTCCAATGCCACCCCATCAGAACGACCACATAACAGTGGGAACGTAGTGTATAGACGAGCCCCATTGCTTCAAACACACATTGATGCATCAGCAGGAAGTGTCACAAAACAGTGTTCTTAAAGTAAATATCGTAGAAGTCAACTTGAAAATAGCTGGTCTATAATCAACCATAGGTGGCTGTATGGAATGACACCTTGAATTTATTACTTGCTCAACACTTTTACTGTGATACCACTTATGCTGGCCTGAAAGCATGCTTTTGGAAATAGGTTTTACACTCATTTACCAATTGTAAGATCTACAGATCAACAAGTTGGAGATGAGCTGTAAAAACTGCTTTTCTGCACTTTGATAACAAATTCTACCTATGACCCTTGGTTAATAATTACTGAATAGTTCTTGAGACACAATGTGAAGGATAATGAATTTGATTTTTTGTTGTTTGTTTAATTGTACCCGTCCAATTTATTACACAGCTCCGTTATTTTTAAAACTATCTGGTATGAAATAATTTAAAGCATTAAACTCCTGATTATGGGTACTTTCTCCACTTTTGGGACATTGTCGTTGTGGAGGAAAGGATTTCTGTTTGAAGTATTAATGGCTGTACGGTAAAAGAGGTGGGGCAGGAGGTTGGGAGAGGAAAGAAGTGAGAGAAATTTGTGGCGAGGTAAATAAAATAAAAGGTAACTAAAATAAAACTGCTATTGGAATAAGCTATAACATTTGATTTTGTGCTTCCACATTGGAGTACTGAATAGTTGCTTACTTGTTCATTCCTGATGTCCTCACTAGTTTTTGGCTGATCTATCTGATAGGCAGTTGTAATTTGTCCCAGTCCAAACTTTATGGGTGGATTGAAACACAAGGAAATCACATATTCTTACTAAACTCTTCAAAATATTTTCAGGTGAGGAAGCAGTACTCATTGCAGGGGCCCTTTCACAGTTAGTGGCTGGCTGTATTTATTTTGTGCTGTCTCTCCCTCTCTTTCTTCCTTTCAGCCAGATTTTTCTTGGATTTCAGTTGACCTGCTGGAAAGTGTATATGGAGATAGGGCAATCTTGGAATAAGGGAGCAGAGAGAGGAAATCCCTCTGGCTGCCATATGTATAAAACAGTTATCACCAATGTTAATTGCGTTGTGTTGACCTTTGGAGAAGAATATACATGTTAGGAACATGCAGGATCTGACATAACAGTAGTGGACTTCCTCCCCACCCTGCTCAGGGGAACGCACATTTTTATTTGCTTATTTGCAAGATGTAGGGGCACTGGAAAGGCCAGCATTTATCGCATGTCTGTAAGTGAGGAAGGGATGGTGAGATACTGACTTGAGTTGTTTGGTTAAGGTATCTGCTCACACAGTGATGCAGCTCTTGTTTTTAATTCTCATTCTTGTTTTCAAGTTCCTGTATATCTAAACTACTTGCTATCTCTGTAAACATTAGACCTACAGCACACCGCAAGTACCCACGTTTCATTACTTCCTCGATGGCTCTTGTGCCTTTAGCTGCCTGAACCTGACTTTCTGGAATTTGTTCCTTGACCTTTTTTATTTCACCTACTCTGCTGAGATGCTTCTTGAAACGTACTTCTTTGACCAAGCATTTTGTCTCTTATCCTAATATCTCCTTATGTAGTTCAATGTCACATTTTGTTTGATAGCACTTGTGTGGGATATTTTATTTCATTAAAGGTGTTCTACAAGTGCAAGTTGTGACATGTACCCTTGAGGTAAAAAACCATAACCACAAATCTGCATTTGAAAAATAACCTTTCCTTGCAATTAGCGGAAAACACTTCCTTGTCCTGTTAATTATTGGGTATTGGTACAAAAATGTACCTATGCCAAAATTTCTGTTATAAATTGAACAAGATACATTTAATTTGCATCGAATACACCTTGAGTTGCAGGAGTAGTTATGGCGGTTGGTAGGTTTGTGCTCACTGGATTGTATAATTGCTCATTCTAAAGATTCTAATCTCTGGTGATGGTTTATGTAACAGTGTGTCAGGTGATCGAGATCCAGTGACGTCATTGTCCGACTCTTGTTTTTTTTTTACACTTGCCAGTGCTCAGCTGGAACAGTGCGTGGAACAATCTTGCGTGCAAGAAGCAAAAGAGCTTAGCAGTACACTGAAAACCTGCCGGCATTGCAATATGTGTGTGTGTTACAACAGCCTGTTTGTGTTTTTTGATCACACTGTGAAATGCATGGTGTTATTCCTTAGGGACTGCTGAACTATCTCAGAAATAGGTTAATTGGAGTTATTAGAGTGATTTTTATCTTGGATCATGCAACGAAAGACTTTATCAATGAAAAATACAGTTCTCCGTGCCCGAGGCCGAGACAGAATGGCCATCAAAGTTCTATTTTGGGAGTTGGAGCAACATTTGAAGAGGTATTTCTAAAATAGTCTTTAAATTACTTTTTTTTAAATTACCACTTGTAGGCCAATTATATTTTTATGAAGCAATATCGCTGCTAGGTTTGAATGTGGATTTCATATTGCACATGCTGATTTGGAATAGTTTGCTGCTTGAGTTAATAATTTGCTTTTAATCTACTTTTGACATTATGTACTGAACCATAGTCATATTTCTGGAGTGGATTACTCCCAACAAGAGCAGATTAATTACTATCAACAAGTTTGCATTTGGTACATCTTTCAGGGGTTTATTGGGGAAGTAAATAGAGGTTGCTTGTCTTTCGAATGCGCTAGCAATGCCCTTTGTCACTAATCGCAAGTCGATTGTGTTATATAGAGTTCAAAAGGAGCTTGGCTGTAATAAAATGGGCAAAGCTGGAATTGCTTTTTCACTACAATAACGTGTGGCTGTTTGCTTTCTAACAAAAAAACTTCGACATACTTGACGTGGTGCTTCCCACAAAAGGGCATTTTAACTAAGTAACTAATAGTTGCAATGGTTTTGTATATAGCACACTTACATGCACTTCTTTTACTGTACATTTGTTGCTTTACCGTAAACTATGTGGTTTTCATTTCGCATTCAGAATTCATGTGCCCTGCATTGCAATCAGGTTGTGCAGTTTATAGCATTTGTGCAATGTGCAAATTCTTTGGTCAGAAATCAATCTGCACTCTAGTAGAGGCAATCAGATTTGGTGTGCAACAATGCCGTTTTTTGGGGGTAAATTAATATGCAGATTAATGTAAATATTATGTTAACCATATCTTGCAGTGGCTGATTTGCACCCACAGCTTTGTTAAATACCTGAACTCTCCTCTATGCAAGCTTCTATATTTGTGTACAGCTTAGTCTAGTGTTTTTCTCTGCAGTGTTTAAGGATCCTGGCTTGATAATGAACATTCCTTAAGAGCTTTGGAATTTATTATACAGTTCCTGCTTTTCGAGTCTACCCACCCTGTTGTGCAATGCACCTGAATCTGTCCTGACGTTGGCTGCCTTGTACTATTCAGACTATGTACAATTTTAGTATGTTTTTCCAAAGTGTTAACTCCCTTTTTTTAAATAATTTGTGGGCTGTGCTAGAACAAAGATTTATGACAGAGAATTGCACAATATAATCACCTATGCCACATTAATTATTGACAAAAAGCTGGAGTAACTCAACAGGACAGGCAGCATCTCTGGAGAGAAGGAATGGGTGTCGTTTCGGGTCAAGACCCTTCTTCAGGCTGGTCTGATTTACTCCAGCTTTTTGTGTATTTCTTCGGTTTAAACCAGCATCAGCAGTTCCTCCTTGCATATTAATTATTTCCTAACTCAGCCTCGTTTGACGATTATATTTCAGAGAATCTCTGCAACAACTTTTTGTCACTTGGATACAAATGAAATACGCAAAGCTGTGTGCAACTGTCTTGTACAAGTTCAACAAAGCCACATAATTTATTATTCTGCACCTCCTAAAACCAAACCAATAATTCAATTATGGTCCCATATTTGTTGTATAATAATTAAACTAAAATTATAATTTTTGAATTGGAATATCCACAGTGGATGATTAGTTAAGAGTAAGATGAAATATGCATGGTCTAGGATATCAGTTGAACTTTATGTTGGATGGAAATGGCACAGGCAAATAAAGTGTTAGAAAAGTTGAGCCTTAAGACAAGGAAGATGTGAAAAGTTGGCCACACACAGTTGAGTTAAATGGGCATGGTCCAGAAGATAAAATGGGCATATCATATATTGATTTTGATTCTTGCCTGACTATATTCAACAGATGCACATAGAAAGTAAACAAACATTTTCTTTACAAATTTGAGATGCGTGAAAAAAATTGATACTTCTGTACATGGGGGATGACATGGTGTCAAAAAAACAGATGCTCCCCCCCCCCCCCCCATGACCCCCAAGTCATTTGAGCTGAAATCCAGTCCTATTGTAAAGCTCCAGACACCAAGCTCAGTTTTTAAGTGCTTCAAGATGACCGTTACATAAATTTAAAAATGGTTCACTTTGCAAGGAACCAGTCTGGTCAAACACAAAAAGCTGTGTAATTAGTAGCTGAGATGAAAGGAAATAGAATAAAAATTGCTTTTAACTTTGCAAGTTTCCATGGCTGTCTTTGTGAAGGCATTTTTTTTGCCTTCAATTTACCGTTTTTATGAATGGATATGATGGTAGTCATAGGTCTATGTCCAAGTAGTTTGAGATGTGGGAGCAAAATAACATACAGCATATGGAAAGGACAAGTTGTCGCCTTGAAAAATAGACAAATGCTACGTGAAGCTTGAACGCACTGGGAATGTGACCCAGCTGCAGCTTCTAGAATGTGATTTCGTTTTATGAAAGACTTTACAAACATAATGTAGATATAAAATGTAATGATGATCCTGTCTTCAAATAGCACCCAAATAATTGATACCACAGAACTGCTTAAAAAAAACCCTATTTAAAAATTGAAGTTAGATTGCTTCTGGGCAACTAGGCTTATTGGTATAGATCATGTTGATTTGAAAATAAAAATGTAGGAAGGAGCTGCAGATGCTGAAGGAGTGACTCGACCCGAAACATCACCTATTCCTTTTTTTCTGACCTGCTTTTTGTGTTCATCATCAGTTTGAAAATAAAAATTCTTTCATTATTCTGTTTTAACCTTTTAGATATTCAGAAGCAGTGCAATGCCTTTGCACTTTCCACCTTCCCAAATCTAGTTTGTGTTTTATAACTTTTTTACTTTAGAGGTTAGCATTTTAATCACTTGTGAATGATTAAGAGCTCTTCCGTATTCTGGAACGGTGATTTAATTTGTGTAGAGTTTTTCACCGGTGCACATGAGTAAAGCCAGGGTGACATGCCCAAAATTATGTAGTTCCAGTGAAAGCCATTAACCACTGGAGAGGTTTTGCCTTACTGCCATTCTTCAGATTGGAGACAATGTCACAAACACTCCATTTATGCTGAAAGGTGCTGTTTACGTCGTTGAGATGTCAGATGGTACTCAGTAGGATCATTTGAGTGGGCATTGACAGATTGAGTTGACTCTGACTATTGAAGCTGGAATTTGTCTGGAACTAGCTGGTGGTGATTGAACCTGACGTGCACGGACGCACGCAGCACGCACACAGACGCATGTACACGCACACACGCATGCACACTCGCACAGACACGCACACAGACTCACGCACACACAGATGCACGCGCACACACGGACGCAGCAAGCACACGGACGCACACACACAGGCACCCACAGACGTACATGCACACAGAAACGGACACGCAGACATTCACACGCACACACAGACACGGACACGCACACACGGACACGCGCACGCAGACACGCGAGCACACACACACGCCCAAAATGATGTAGTTCCAGTGAAAGCCATTAACCACTGGAGAGGGTTTGCCTTACTGCTATTCTTCAGATTGGAGACAATGTTAAAAACCCTCCATTTATGCTGGAAGGTGCTGTTTACGTTGTTGTAATGTCAGATGGTACTCAGTAGGATCATTTGAGTGGGCATTGACAGATTGAGTTGACTGACTATTGAAGCTAGAATTTGTCTGGAACTAGCTGGTGGTGATTGAACCGGACACGCATGCATGCAGCACGCACATGCACACGCACACACAAACACGCATACGCACACGCATACACAGACGCACGTGGATGATGCACGCACAGACGCACGTGCGCACAAGCACACGGGCAATCACGCACACGCATGCACGCGCACATGTACACACGCACACGACATAACAATTTTTCATAAAGCCTAATAGAAGCCAAAAGGGATTTCTTATGAAGGCTTGGTATGTGCGCATAATGGTGCATCAGAAAATAAAACAAATACTCATAAATCTTTGTTTCTTTTGGTGTCAATGTACCAGACCACACTATAGTTTCACTATCTTATTTCATACAAAAAATGGGTCAGATGCATCTGGATAGTGTAAGAAATAAACCAAAATACAACATTCACATTGTAGTATTCTCAAACTATGTTCCACATTCATGCCAATGAAAACTGGCAGATCTCACTGTACACACATCAGTCCAAATGATTGTTCCCCCTGCTATTATAATCCTCAACCTCTCCACAACCATTGTCATGATAAACGACATCACTCTCTTTAATATCTTCCATTTCCACCTAAACAAGACTGTTTTGCAAAGTGCAACTCTTACATGTTGAACCAGAACTGAAGAATTTCCTGTAATTCCTTCCCTCTCTACTCAGTGTTTGTTTCCTCTGGAATCTCATAGAATCTATCTCCCGCTATTTCTTATTGAATGTGTTGTCCAGCATCCAAGGCATGCCAGCTACCACTTGTATGTTGGTGTTTCCAAGCTATCACCTTCCTTGGTCCCTTTCACCCTTTCTTCTCATGCTGCTTGTTTGAAATCCAACATTGGATTTATATTTTTTTAAATGGAAGAGGGAGTGCCAATCAAGGAGTGTGTTGTCCTGGATGGTTTTGAACTTGAAATAGAAATGGAGGTTTTATACTCACCAAGGTAAGTGTAGTACTTCATTGTGTTCTGGAAAGGTGTGGGACATGAAGACTTTGGAGATTCTGAAGGAGAGCTAAGCCACAGAATGATCGGTTTGCTAATTAGTACTAAATATTGTGCACTCAACGAATATTCCTACTTTTGACCTTTTAATCTTGCACACGACCATCATGTTTGCAGATGATACTAAACTAGATAGTATTGTAGGCAGTGAAGATGGTTATCAAGAATTACAGTGGGATCTTGATTTGGTAGGCAAGTGGGCCAAGGAAAGGCTAAGAGTTTAATTCAGATAAGTGGGAGGTGTTGGATTTTGGAAAGTTGAACCAGGGCATGATCTTCACAGTGAACGGTTGGGCTCTGGGGAGTGTTGTAAAGCAGAGGCAACTGTGTGGTTCCTTGAAAGTGGCTTTGCATGCAGATATGCATGCGAATCGTATGTTAGCATTCATAGCAAGAGGATTTGAGTATAGGAGCAGGGAGGTTCTGCTGCAGTTGTACAGGGCCTTGGTGAGACCGCAACTGGAGTATTGTGTACAGTTTTGGTCTCCTAATCTGAGGAAAGACATTCTAGCCTTAGAGGGAGTACAGAGAAGGTTCACCAGATTGATCCCTGGGATGGCAGGACTTTCATATGAAGAAAGACTGGATAGACTAGGCCTGTACTCGCTGGAATTTAGAAGACTGAGGGGGGATCTTATTGAAACATAAAATTCTTAAGGGGTTGGAGAGGCTAGATGCGGGAAGATTGTTCCCGATGTTGGGGAAGTCCAGAACCAGGGGTCACAGCTTAAGGATAAGGGGGAAGTCTTTTAGGACCGAGATGAGAAAACATTTCTTCACACAGAGAGTGGAATTCTCTGCCACAGAAGGTAGTTGAGGCCAGTTCATTGGCTATATTTAAGAGGGGGTTAGATGTGGCCCTTGTGGCTTATGGGATCAGGGGGTATGGAGAGAAGGCAGGTACAGGTTACTGAGCTGGATGATCAGCCATGATCATATTGAATGGTGGTGCAGGCTCGAAGGGCCGAATGGCCTACTCCTGCACCTATTTTCTATGTTTCTATATGGCGGTGCAGAAGGCTTTTGGCATGCTGGCTTTCATCAGTCAGAGAACTGAGTTTAGAAGTTCAGACAAGACGTTGGTGAGGCCACACTTGGAGTTTTATGTTCAGTTTTGGTCAAACTGCTATGGGAAATATGCTAAAAGATGGAAAGGTTGCAGAGAAGATTTGCAAGGATGTTGCCAGGAGTTGGCCTGAGCCATTGGGAGAAGTTGGGCAGACTAGGACTTTTCCTTGGAGCGCAATTGGCTGCAGGTGATCTTGGAGCTGTATTAAATCATAAATGGAACAGGTGGAGTCTATTTCCCAGAGAAGGGGAATCAAGAACTAGAGGGCAAAGGCTTACGGTTAGAAAGAGGTGACCGATTTGATAGGAAACTGAGGGGCAACTTTTTTCACTCTGAGGGTGATGGGTATATAGAACGTGCTGTGAGAGAAAGTTACAAACATGTATGTGGGCAATTGCCATTGCTGTGGAAATGCTAATATTGTATCAATACTGATCTATTTGGGTTCAAACCGTAGGTTGATGCAGAGGATATGGACTGGTCTCTGGGAGACAGTTCATCTAGTGAAAAGTGATCATCCTGGCAATTGAGGAACTCAAATTCATGAAATTCAATAAAAGAAAATCTGGAATCAAACATAATGGTATTGTTCGTGACTATGAAATTATGAGATTATCATTAGACACCTACCTGATTCCCTCATATCCTTCAGAGAGAGAACCTGCCATTACCCGTGACTCCAGGCTCACTGAAGAAGGGTCTCGACCCGAAACGTCACCCATTCCTTCTCTCCCGAGATGCTGCCTGACCTGCTGAGTTACTCCAGCATTTTGTGAATAAATCGATTTGTACCAGCATCTGCAGTTATTTTCTTATACTCACTGATGTAACTTTTTTACATTCTAAAAGGATCAGATGACAATTTTAGGGGCAGTTAGGGATGGACAATAAAGCTTGGCTAATTACAGCATGCAAACACATGTATTAATGGGATGTTTATGTGTGTGTGCATATATATATATATATGAATATATATGAATATATATGATTTAGCCATCATTCATTTAAATGTGGCTGCTTCTGATTGCAGCTAAGGTTTGCATATTTTGCAAAGCACAAAACACACTGTTCCCTGTGGTGTACTTTGACCATGCGTGACTGTACATTTGTTTACAGAGATAAGATGTATTTACAAGGATAATTGACTCTATGATGGACAGCAATGTGTATATAATGTCAAGGTGTGAACTTGAAATCTTTATCAAAGTCCATTTTTTTAATAGCAAATCATGACATTGCTCATTGACATTGCCTGTGTAAGTAACTTGCACACTAGCATCCCTTTTGAATACCAATTTCCTTTTTGTTTAATATCTGTACTTTGGGTAAAGTTACCTGAATGGAGTGGGAAGGGTAGATCAGTCTAATGATTAGTTTCAGCGCAGTGTAGCCTCCCTGTTCAGCAAATTTCTAAGAATGCCTTGTTGAACTGATTGATGTAAAATGGAATAAGTGACACGTAAATAAACTTTTTTTCCTGTGGCACCCTTCTGTGGGTATTAATCCCACATGGTTAATTTCCTTGTGGCATACTCCTAAAATGTATTTTTTGTAAAAGGCGCTTCTCTCCTCTGTTTCTTTATATCTCCTTCAACTATTTTTTTTTCTTTGACAAGGTCCCTGAAATGTTATTTCACAGTTAACAGAATGAGGAGGGCAGAGTGGCTTGCAGTAAATGGTGGATCATTAATGGCTTGCTGGAGTGACTTGGCAAAGCTTGTGTTTAGAGATAAAGTGTGGAAACAGGATCTTCGGCCCACTCAATCCTCGCCCATGATCACCCATACACTAGTTATCTGTTATCCCAGTTTCTCATCCTACACCCTAGGGGCAATTTACAGAAGCCAATTAACCTCCAAACCTGCACGTCTTTGGAATGTGGGAGGAAACCGGAGCACCCAGATAGAGCCAGGTGGTCACAGGGAGAACAGACAAACTTGGATAAGTTTAACATGGTATCATATACCAACAAGGACATTGGAGGCCGAAGGGCCAATTCCTGTACTGTACTGATTTGCGTTCTTTTAACGGCAGCATTATTTTAGATATACCTACAAATCTCTGCTGTACCGCTGCACCGAGTGACACGAATGCTAATGTCTGTAATTTCTCTTGAAATTGCCATCCCGAGGCAGAAAGTTTCTTCCAATTTTTTGAAACCTCTGCACTGAATACACTGGTAGTGTATAATGTTACTCCAATTTCCTTTAGAGAATCATAAAGTCATACAGTGTAGAAACAGCCCCTTTGGCCCGACTTACCCACCCCGACCAACATGTCCCAGCTAACATGCCAGCTAGTCCCACCTGCCTGCGCTTGGTCCATATCCCTCCAAACCTGTCCTATCCACGTACCTGTCTAACCTGTTAAACATTGGGATAGTCCCAGCCTCAACTACTTCATCTGGCAGCTTGTTCCATACACCCACCACCCTTTGTGTGAAAATGTTGCCCCTCAGATTCCTATTAAATCTTTTCCCCTTCACCTTGAACTTATGTCTTCTGGTCCTAGATTCCCCTACTCTGGACAAGAGACTCTGTGCATCTACCTGATCTATTCCTCTCATGATTTTGTACACCTCTGTAAGATCACCCCTCATCCTCCTAGCTCCAAGGAATAAAGACCCAGCCGACTCAACCTCTCCCCATAGCTCACACCTTCTGGTCCTGGAAACATCCTCATAAATCTTCTCTGAACCCTTTCAAGCTTGACAATATCTTTCCTATAACATGGTGCCCAGAACTGGACACAATATTCTAAATACTCTGACTGATGAAGGCCAATGTGTCAAAAGCCTTTTTGACCATCTTATCTACCT
Source organism: Rhinoraja longicauda (assembly GCF_053455715.1). Classification (NCBI taxonomy): domain Eukaryota; kingdom Metazoa; phylum Chordata; class Chondrichthyes; order Rajiformes; family Arhynchobatidae; genus Rhinoraja; species Rhinoraja longicauda. The sequence continues at coordinate 30,980,607 of NC_135964.1, read as the reverse complement.
GCGACTTGACCTTCAAGGAACCATGCACCTGCACTCCTAGATCCCTCTGCTCTACAATACTCCCTAGAGGCCTACCATTTACTGTGCAGGCCCTGACCTTGTTAGATGTCCCAAAATGCAACACCTCACACTTCTCTGTATTAATTTCCATCAACCATTCCTCAGCCCACCTGGCCAATCGATCCAGATCCTGCTGCAATCTTTCACAACCATCTTCACTATCTGCAAAACCACCCACTTTTGTATCATCAGCAAACTTGTTAATCTTGCCCTGTATGTTCTCATCCAAATCATTGATCCATATATGTTTCTTTAATTTTTCAGCTAATATTGGGAACTGGGTGACGGTCACAAAGAATAGTTGGCTCCTCAATACTGCCTATTTAATGTCCCTCTCAATACTGCCTATTTAATGTCCTCCCCTTTCCACTGTTTCATATCTATACAGACACAGGGAGGAACAGAGAGCGAGAGAAAGGAGACATGCACACAATCCATTAATATATTAGTGTATTAAACTATATAATAGAAATAAATCCGTGGCCTATTTAGAGGTATCAGAGATCCTCCTGTAATAATCTGGTTTGGTGCTTGAACGGCTTTTGGTGGAGCAGATCCAAATATGTAATTATTTTGTATTTTGGTATTAATATGGGATTCTGTTTGCTTGATTAACAAAATTTGTAGTGTGTTTCAGTGAAAAGCAAGAGCTTGTGAATGAAATTGAGGAGGATGGTCAAATGAGATGGAAACACGTCAATCTTTGTTTAAAAAATGTAACAAATGGTTTCTGAATTAGAGTCTAAAGCACATTTTAATTTGGGCTTCATTTCTGAAACACCCAATTGTTGAAGCTTTCATGTCCACTTTCTATAAGATGGTAATTTGCATGCAAAGGATGAATCTTCTAACAGCATTGGCCTTAAGAATTCTACAGATTCTCTGATGTTTGCATATTGAGTTCCCAAGTAAAAACTTGCAAATCTTTGAACCACCAGCACATAACTTCATTTGGCTTGTATTCCCTCTCCTTGATATATTACATTAGCCGTATCTTTTTAGCTCATTCAAATGTCAGAATATAATACAATACAATACAATACAATATAACTTTACTGTCATTGTACAGGGGTACAACGAGATTGGGAATGCGCCTTCCATACGATGCAATAAATTAATTAACTAATCAGTATAAATTTATACAACCCAGTGAAACAAAATTAGAAACGGTTTTAAAACAGTATAAAGTTCAAGTTGGTCTGTGCCGGTTCACTGTGCGATATGACCATCCGGCTCAGCAGGACCGGTTCATAGCAGCTATGGCCCTGGGGATGAAGCTGTTCCTGAGTCTGGAGGAGCGGGCGTAGAAGGCCTTGTAGCATCTGCCTGATGGTAGCATTTTGAACAGACTATTGCAGGGGTGTGAGGATCTTTGTGAATGCTGATGGCTTTTCTGAGGCATCGTGTGTTGTAGATGTCCTCCAAGGCTGGTAGCTGTGTTTCGATAGTCTTCTGAGCTCTATGGACTACCCGCTGAAGAGCTCTCCTCTCTGCCTCTGTGCAGCTGAGATACCACACAGGGATGCCATGTGTTAGGATGCTCACTATGGTGCAGCGGTAGAAGGTCGTCAGCAGCTGTTGGGGTAGACCAGACTTTTTCAGTGTTCTCAGGTAGAACAGTCGTTGCTGTGCCTTCTTGACCAGCGCAGCGGTGTTAGTGGACCATGTGAGATCCTCCGAAATGTGAGTGCCCAGAAACTTGAAGCTGGACACTCTCTCTTTACTGTCCCCGTTGATGGAAGATCGGAGCGTATTCCCCGTTGTGTGATCTACGGAAGTTGATGATCAGCTCCTTGGTCTTGGTGGTATTTAGGGACAGGTTGTTATCAGAACACCAGTCCGCCAGGTTCTGCACTTCCGCTCTGTAGTTTGTTTCATCACCGTTGGTGATCAGCCCGATCACCGTTGTGTCGTCTGCAAACTTGACAATGGTGTTGTTGTCGCATGCAGGAACACAGTCATGTGTGAATAGGGAGTAGAGCATGGGGCTCAGAACACAGCTCTGTGGTGTGCCAGTACTCGGGGTGATAGTGGAGGACAGGTGCGGGCCCATTCTCACTGCCTGCGGTCGCTCCAGCAGGAAGTCCAGGATCCAGTCGCATAACGACGAGCTGAGGCCTAGCTGGTGGAGTTTGGTGATGAGCTTGGTGGGGATGACCGTGTTGCAGGCAGAGCTACAGTCAATGAACAGCATCCTCACGTACGTGCCCTGTCTCTCCAGGTGAGTCAGGACAGTGTGAAGAGCCAGAGAGATGGCGTCCTCTGTGGATCTATTTGCCCTGTATGCAAATTGATGTGAGTCCAGTGAGGCAGGGATGCTGGATTTGATGTGTGAGAGGACCAGCCTTTCAAAGCACTTCTTGATGATAGGATTTAGGGCAACCGGACGGTAGTCGTTCAGGTTGGTGATTTTTGCTTTTTTCGGCACCTGCAGTATGGTAGCCGATTTCAGGCACTTGGGATCCGTAGCCAGAGATAACGACAGGTTAAAGATCCTGGTGAATACCTCAGCCAGCTGTTCAGCGCAGTCCCTAAGTACCCTTCCTTGCACTCCATCCGGGCCTGCAGCCTTGCGTGGGTTGACCCTTCGCAGAGCGTGTTGTACATCCTGTGTGCTTAATGTTAAGACCTGTCCCTCTGCCTTGGCTAGGGCTCTTCCACTCATGGTGGTATTGCCAGTTTCAAAGCGGGCAAAGAAGGTGTTAAGCTCGTTGGTTAGTGTGGCATCGCTGTGGGGGCAGGCAGGGCTGCTCTTGTAGCCAGTGATGTCTCTGACACCCTGCCACATGCTTCTGGTGTCCGTGGTATTGAAGTGGTCTTCCACCCGTTGCCTGCGGGTGTCTTTGGCCCTTTTTATACCTTTGTTCAGGTTTGACCTGGCAACACTGTATGCTGAAGTGTCACCAGATTTAAAGGCTTTGTTGCTTGCCCTCAACAAATTCTGTACCTCCTTATTCATCCATGGTTTCCGGTTTGGATACATCTTTATTTCCTTGTCCACTGTGACATTCTCCACACAGCATTATACAGTGCGGGTTTACTGCTGACGGTTACAACTGTGACCCTTGCTGTGCAGTATAAATTTGCACCAATCCTAAATTATGCAGTAACATAATCCAAAAATGGATCATAAGTAAATTGCTGTGATTTGAGCTGAAAATCTACATATTTTTGAAGATGGACAAACAGATGATTCAGATATGCCCGGGTAAAATTAGTTAAACTGTTTGTTTGATTTCACAGGATGAATATTTAACGTAATCCTTCAAGTTTTCTTCATCAGTGGATTACTTACTTCATTTAAACAAAATAACTAACTTGCATGTTTTCCTTAAGTCTTGCAGAGATTTTCACTTGAATACTTATGCTTTTAAAAACTCCAATTTTTATTTGTGTTTTAATGACCAATCCTTGTTTGATCAGAAAACCAGAAAACATGTACACTAAGGCACAACAGTTGAGCTGTTTATAGATTGCTGGGAAAACCAACAAGTTTTGTCAATTTCAGTATTTAGGGACATGGCAATAGCATCTTATCCACCTTTCAGATTAATATCTTTTAAAAAGGAGAAAATTGCATAAGTACAGTTTTAGTTGAAGCATTATGTGAAACTACCTCCAATTCAGTGTAATAAATAAGGTTCTGTATATCAGCCTCCCCTTTCACAGAGCCCCATTCTATTCTGGTTATTTGACCGTTGATTCCTCAAGTGCTTCATTTCTTCTATTAAAGTCGTGTTCTAGTTTACAATTTTTTTTTGCATGAAACTCATCGTTAATTCTTCCCTCAAACTTTTTTCCATCCAACAAGGTCAATACAATTTGCCATGCATCAATTGGACAATTGGGTGTTACTGGCAATGTCAGCATTTATTTTGTGTGCCTAATTATTTTTGGTGATAAGTTGTTGACTTCACCTGCTGAGCTTCTGGATATGGACTTTCAGGATTTTGACCCAGTCAAGATGATGGGTCAACTTTGCAAATTGGGGTGAGTTGGAGTTGGTGGTATTCCCTTGTGCCTAATTCATTGTTATTTCAGGAGATGGCATCTGGGAGGTCTTTAGTTTTTTTTAGTTTTAGTTTTAGAGATACAGTGCGGAAACATGCCCTTCAGCCCACCGAGTCTGCACCCACCAGTGACCCGCACACATTAACACTATCCTACACCCACTAGGGACAATTTACATTTATACCAAGTTAATTAACGTACAAAACATGTACGTCTTTGGAGAGTGGGAGGAAACTGAAGATCTCGGAGAAAGCCCATGCAGGTCACGGGTAGAACGTGCAAACTCTGTACTGATAGCACCTGTACTCGGGATTGATCCCGGGTTTCTGGGACTGTAAGGCAGCAACTCTACAGCTGCGCCACCATGTCAGTCATTTGAAAATAATTGTTATTGAATTGGGTATTAAGGAATAAATTGTAGACATGATTAACCAGCAGGAAAGTTCAGGGTCAATGTACCAGAGACATGAGTTTGAATCTCTCCATAGCTGAGGGGGTATTAATTTATTTTTTTTTAACTTGAGTTTCTGTACTGGTAACCATTGAACCACCGGACCATTATAACTAACTAGGTAATTGTAAATTGTCCCTGGTGTGTGTAGGATAGTGTTATTGTACAGGGATTGGTGGTTCTGAAGGGCCTGTTTCTGCGCTGTATCTCTAAACTAAACTCACCTAAAATCTAACTAGTTCACTGCTGATCTTCAAGGAAATAATTTGCCATCCATACCCAACTTGATCTGTTGGTGGCCCTGAACCTCCTTTGGTTGACTCAACTGCTTCAGCTCATGGCTACAATAAATGCTGCCATTTCCAGAGATGCTTGTATTCCATGATCAAATATAAAATGCATGTACAATATTTTGTTTTATGGCAATCCATTGTGATCCATAAAGGACAATTTAAAATATTATAGTTGCTAAATTCTAAAATAAAACAAAGTGCTGAAAACAACTGGCAGTGATCAACCATCATCTGTAAAAAGAGAAGGAGTTAAAGTTTCAGTTGAAGGACCTTTAACTTGTTTGACCATCCTGCATGATCTCTGTTGGAATTCTAATCCAGTGTGCTGTGAAATCCTAATGATTGTGTCCAGATTTCTAAATTCATTTGGTAGAGTTTTAAAAAGAAAGGCTGTTAAATACACGCAATATTATGGAGATCTGGGGGTAAACTTTGGAAAGCAAATAAGAAATTGGCTGCAAATTAGAAAAACATATCCTCATTAGAAGAGTTCTGAAGTGGAGGAATGAAAAATATCCTCTGTGTTATGGTCTAAAAATTTAGGCCACTGTTTCTAAATTGTTACTAACCAAACTAAACTTCAATTCTTTTAAATTTTAGTTTACTGTTAGAAACTAGATGAGGTATTGGATAGAAATGCAATTCAGAAATTGCAGAATGGCCTGTAGTAAATACATTGTGAAAAAAGGAACATGAATGTTAATGCAGCAAGTGTTCAGGAATGAAATAGGTTGCAAAAGCTCTTCAACAAAAGCACTGAAATATCTAAAACATAGCACAAAAAGTAAGGAAATTTGTGTTTGGTAGATTATTTCTTTGTTGTAACAATGCTTCTTGGCAATAAATCTTATACCGTTGGAAAGCTTGTTTATTTCCCTTTTAAATGGTGCCACATTTGTAAGGAACATGCATTTGTGGGATGAGCAGCAGAGCTGAGTATATGGGTTGCGCCCATGAAAAATTTGCCAAATCTTCTCTGCCAATGCCAAACAGCTTATTCTGCTGTTGCTATTGACTCTTGTTTTGAGCTTCTGGTACCCCCAGGTGCTGACAATCAGGTGCCTGATTGGCACCTGATTGGTAGCATCTGTGAGCATGGGCCCTGCTACAGTGGTCAGGTGTCTGCTCCAAGAATCGGCATGCCACGTTTGACTGATCTGGATAGGGCCCGTGCGATAGGGCAACTTCAAGCTGGTGTTCCGCAAAACCAAGTTGCGGCATTATTTGGAGTGAGCCCTAGTACCATCTCCAAAGTGAAGGCCAAGTTCCATATAACGGGGGATGTCAGAGACAGGCCGCGAAGTGGGCGTCCCAAGAAGACGACACCCGAAGAAGACCGTTTCCTCACCCTGTCAGCACTTAGGAACCGTAGGCTGTCTTCTACAGATTTGCAGTCAAGGTTTGCAGGACGATATGGCCGACGGCTCTCTGCCCAGACAATTCGGAACAGACTGCACGCAGCCGATCTCCGGTCTCATAGGGCTGCCAGGAGGCCTGCCATGACTGCCCTTCACCGTCAGGCCCGTTTGCGCTGGTGTCGGCAACACGTGCACTGGAACCTGAACATGTGGAGGAACGTTATGTTCAGCGATGAGTCCAGATTCTGCCTACGGCAGTTGGATCATAGGGTCAAAGTGTGGAGAAGACGCGGAGAACGCTATGCTGATTGCTGCACCGATAGAGTAACATCTTTTGGTGGAGGCAGTGTGATGGTGTGGGGCGGCATCTCCCTCACTGGAAAAACAAGGCTTGTCATCATTGGAGGCAATCTCAATGCAGAGAGATATCTAGATGAGATTCTGCAACCAGTGGCAATCCCATATCTCCACAGTCTGGGACCGAACTCTATCCTCCAAGATGACAATGCTCGCCCCCACAGAGCAGGGTTTCTCAGAGACTACCTCCAGAATTTGGGAGTGGAGAGGATGGAATGGCCTGCCAGCAGTCCTGACCTCAACCCCATTGAACACTTGTGGGATCAGCTTGGGCGTGCTGTTCGTGCCAGAGTGACCAACACAACCACGTTGGCTGACTTGCGACAAATGCTGGTTGAAGAATGGGATGCCATCCCACAACAGTGTGTGACCAGGCTGGTGACCAGCATGAGGAGGAGGTGCCAGGCTGTTGTGGCTGTGTATGGTTCTTCCACATGCTACTGAGGCTCCTGTTTATTAAATGAATAAATTGTTAAATTGCCAATATGTCTTGTTTCTTCAGACTTCAATCATCCAATCCACCAAACAACACCGAACAAGAGTCAATGGCAGAATAAGCTGTTTGGCATTGGCAGAGAAGATTTGGCAGATTTTTCATGGGCGCAACCCACATACTCAGCTCTGCTGCTCATCCCACAAATGCATGTTCCTTACAAATGTGGCACCATTTAAAAGGGAAATAAACAGGCTTTCCAACGGTATAAGATTTATTGCCAAGAAGCATTGTTACAACAAAGAAATAATCTACCAAACACAAATTTCCTTACTTTTTGTGCTATGTTTAGATATGCTTCAAAATATCTTCTCATAGTTTCTAAACCTGCTGTCAAAGAGCTCAGTTATTTGTCAATGTGTCCGATATTCTCTGACATTAAAGAACTATGGAAACAGTGGAAATTCAGGCTCTATTGCTGAACTCCACGCGTCTGGTGTCGGAGCAGTCTGTCAATTTTGTGGAGGTTTGGGACATGCTTTTTACAGATTTTGTTACAGAGGAAAAAGCTTGCAGTTTTTGGCAGAATTTCACGCCATAATTTGTAATTGTGCTACTGCTATTGGGAGGTAATTTTGCATTGCATGACATTGGTTGTGGATTTGTTATTTCTTTACTGAATAGGTAATATTTGCACTAATTTCCCTGATCTTCCATAATTTATAATTTCTCAAAAAGACCCCCCCCCGCCCCGCGACATTTTTCAAGCTCATCCCAATCCTCAATACATGGAATGCAAAGTCAGTCTCACCTTGTCTCTGTAACCTCCTCCAATTTGATGTTCACTTCCACACCATCTGCTCAAACTTTTATATACCCACCAATCATCTGGAGGTGAATTTCCAATTATCCTTTCAGGCCTTCTGCTAACATGAACTCCCTCACTCAGTGTCCCTCAACCCCCTTTGTTTCTTTGGGGCATTTAAAAGCTGCCTTAAATCTCAACTTTTCAACTAAAAGCTCAGTCACTCCTAAGCCCCCTTTCTAACTCGTATAACTTGTTAAAGTATGCAAGTTGAAGATTGCATAAAAAATGAAATCATTGGTGTAGGGAAGCAAGACACAATTACTACAAGAGCAGATAATATTAAGCACAAAGCTTGTGTGCAAGGGACAAGGTTCTCTTACAGACGTTCCGAAAAACTGTTGGATAGTAAAAGCAACTTAAAGAAATTTTAAACCATGGCAACCACGATAGTCCGATTTGCCATTTCCTTTTCAAGCTCTTCTCATGAGCTCTGTGAGGGAAATTGCTCGTTCAGTGCCAAAGTGTGGTCAGTTTTTATCAGTGTGTTCCAACCAAGGAAATTATGCATAAATTAATTTTGAATAGGGTTCTTGTGCCCATTTCATCTTCAACTAAATCCCAGTACATATCAAGGTTAACAGGTGTAGCAGGTATTTGAATGCTTGTTGCTCCCACCATGTGGGTCTGAAACTGGACAGTGATAAAGCAGTTTTAAAAAGGACATGGAAATGTACAGCGATCACTATGAACACAGCTCTTGTGTAACACAGCAGTTTAAAAACTCTGATCTATGTCCAGCTTTCATTCCCCTAACTTGCAAACAAGTGACATTCTGCTGCTGCTCACGTACTTTGAAACTCGGTCTCTCCACAAGTCAGTTTCTTGCTTTACAGTTGAGTAATCATTGATGCAATTTGGAAACTGGCCTTATTTCTTTTGCAGATGTTTACTTAAGCCTTATTTAAATATTCTTCATCACGCTTTGCAACTTTCAGAAGGAAGCATTACTGCAGCCTACAGGTACTCTGTTGTTTTTAGAGTCTCATTCTGATCATGTGAGCTGACATCCTTTATTTCCCCCTCCATTTCTATGAAATACCACAGCGTTTTTCATCTCACAGACCTGTAGTTCATTCCAATGATGCTGAAGGATATAAATGCTGTGTTATAACTCGGTCCCACCAGTTCTTTCCTATATTGTTTGAAATGCTCAATTGCAATTTTGATTTAATTGCAAACCGTTGAGTGCAGTGTACAGAATACAGCAGAAAAATCAAATATTTGACTGCCTAAGACCTAACAAAGTGATGTGCCTTAATAGAAGGCAGCAAGTGGAGCATGTGTAGTGTGATACCAGCCTCTCATTAAATGCAAATATATAAGCAGCAAAATAGAGACATCTTATATTTACTTGTCAAGCCTGCAATTTAATTAGGCTTATGCATCAACTGTAGCATCCAGTCGTTAACCCGACAATGTAAAAATGCTACAGCAGTAGATATAGTTTAATTAGAAACTCCTAATGGTGGTAGTCAAGAATCAAGAGTGTTCAATCATATATACTGAAAACAGAACAATGAAATTCTTAATTGCAGCAGCATAACAAATGTGAACTCATAGATAACATAATAACATAAAAATAGCCAAACAAGCCTAAAACCCTTAGTTGCAACCAAGAGAGTTTATAGTTTAATTGGTGATTACAGTGTTGAAGAACCTGATGGTTGTTGGGGAAAAAGCTGTTTTTGAACATGGAGGTCACTGTTTTCAGACTCTTACGCCACCTTCCTGATGGCAGAAGTGAAACTAAAGCACAGTGGTGTGGGTCCCTGATGATACTGGCTGCCTTTTTGATGCAGCGCCTCCGTTAGATGCCTTCAATGGTGGAGAGGTAGTACCCATGATAGCCCGGGCAGTGTTCACCACTTTTGCAATCTCTCTCACTCCTGGGCATTTGATTTGCCGAACCAGGTTGTGATGCAACCAGTCAATATGCACAGAGTATTCATCAACATACCTGGAAGTGGAGGCATTGATGTGCTCGGACCAGGACAAATCCTCAGAGTTACCCACGCCCAGGAACTTAAATTTGTTGACTCTCCACCACCAACCCATCAATCAAGACAGGTTCATAGATCCTTGATTCCCCCTCTTCGAAAGTCAACAATTAGCTCCTTGGTCTTGCTGATGATAAGAGCAAGAATGTTGTTCTGACACCATGCTTGTGTATAATTGTGTTTTATTTATAATGAGGGTATTTGAAATCTCTGTCCTTTGCTGTGTGAAACTGACAAAGGGGGGAAGTCCATCATCAAATAAGTTTAAAATATTACAATTACTTCTTCTGTTTCCCCTGAAATATTAACCACGTTAAATTGAGTACCAGTCAAGTAGAAACACCATTGGATACCTGGTCTCTTGCCTCTTGCAGCCACAGTATTTTTGTGTGGGCCTAGTTAAAGTTCTGATCCAAGGTCACCAGATTTCGATGCTGATGGATTTGATGATGGTAATGCCATTGAATTTCAAAGGAAGATGGTTAGATCTTCTTTTGTTGGTGATTGTTGTATGGTAACATGTTACATCATTTATAGCCATTATAGAATGTTGTCATGGTTATGATCTTCACAGACAGCATCATTACAAGGAGCTGCCAAAGTAACTGATCACTTCAATCCATAGTGAATATCTCTCTGACAAGATGGAGAACTGGACAACAATGTCTGCAGGGTTGAGGTATTGTCCACAGTAATGCATCGATAATGAGTCTTGATAAAGTGGTGACAGATTGATGGAATCTAGTGTAGGAAAATAACTGCAGATGCTGGTACAAATCGAAGGTATTTATTCACAAAATGCTGGAGTAACTCAGCAGGTCAGGCAGCATCTCAGGAGAGAAGGAATGGGTGACGTTTCGGGTCAAGACCCTTCTTCAGACTGATGTCGGGGGGGGGCAGGACACAGGAAGGATATAGGTGGAGACAGAAAGATAGAGGGAGAACTGGGAGGGGAAGAGAGGGACAGAGGAACTATCTAAAGATTGATGGAATCTAATCGTGCTGCTGATTGCCGACAGTTCTTCAGGTATATCCTGTTTTGAGCTGCTTGATTTCATTGTAATTCTGTCCCATTCAGCTCGCCGGTATGTTCCATTGTGCTGGACCACTGTCTTCTATGTACTGACAGGACTATGTCTCCACAAAAAAAAAAGATGTAATGACCAGCCTTCCTTGTACAATAGGCAAAATGGTAAAGATAGGTATTCCCCCCCTCCCCCCTTTTGATTCTTTATCCACCTCGGACTCTCAGGCCTCATCAACTTGCTGAAGTTAGATTTAGCTCTTAGGGTGAAGGGAATCAAGGGATATGGGGAAAAAGCCGGAATGGGGTACTGATTTTGGATGATCAGGCATGATTATATTTATTGGCGGTGCTGGCTCGAATGGCCTACTCCTGCACCAATTTTCTATGTTTCTATGAAGTACTTCTGACAAACTTCCCTTCTGTAGTTCTCCAATCCATAGTACAATCTTTGTCCTTGCTATTCTGTGCTTCTGCCATGTAGTGGTCAACATGCAGAAATACTGGCTCATCAATTGAGGAAGGGGCTGGCAAAAGGTTTTCATGCCACTGTTTGATCCAATGTTGAGTGCTTCCATGGGGTCCAGAATCAATGTTCATTCCCAGGGCCACTCCTTTCTAGCTGCTACTTTGTGCTTATTATGACTGTAAGATGGGACATGCAAAGCTGGTAACATATGAGGCTGGGAGGTTGCACTGGGTTAACAAGGGGGGAAGTTTCAGGTCTGACTCCCCGGTGCCTCTTTGTTACATGAATCTGGTGATAATGTCATTGTTGGATGATTGTTGTAGTTCTACTATGTATTTCTTATAAATAGTCATAGAAGTTGCTTGAAACGCAGTGAGAAAGAGGAAAAGGGTGGGGCTAATTTGGTTAAATAAAGATAATGTATGTATAGGAGTGGGATAGTTAGAACTCTGTCTTTTTTTTTTACTGATGCAAGACTGCACAATTTATCAGAAATGATTTGACTCTGCAAAGATGCATGCAGCATATGCTCGATCATTGAGGTAATTTAAACCTAGAAATTGGACTAAAGGAATATGGAGAGAGAGTGGGGAAAATGGAGCTGCAGCATTAGATTAAGGCAAGAGAGCTTTTGTGTGCCAATTCATGTCCTTATGTTTTTAATCAAATGCCCAAGAACCAAGTGATAATAGGAAACACTCCAACGCTAGTCAGAGCCGTAGACGCAAATTCAAATCGCACTTGAGAATCAGAGTCATACAACAAGAAGTAGGCCCTTTGACCCACTGAGTCTGCGCAGCCTGTCAACCACCCATTTATACTAGTCTTACATTAGTCTTTTTTCTATTTTCCCCACATTCACAAATTCCACCCCCAACAGATTCTACCTTGATAGCTAAGGGATTTAAAGTCAGATCACAGTGAAATACATTAAGTAAAAAGCTTATCTGGAAGGTTAAGATAAAACAACAGAATTAGTACAAAACTGATTGGGTTTTCACGGAATGAAATGCCCAAACTGAACCATATGTGGGTTAAATGTTAACTTTTCATGGCCCTCTGAAGTGACCCAGCAAATTGTATCAAAAATGCTGTAAGAAGTTCTAATAACGTGGAATGAACTTATCTGCATAGACCTGGGCACGGTTTTAATTGTGACAAAGTTTCACCCAATCCAGTGGATCTCAACATCTGGGGTCATGGCTCCGTGTGTAGCACCCTTGTCTGAGATAAGATGATGGTAAGACCTAGTCCAGAGAGTTGGGCATATACCCCTAGCCTGCTCAACCTCTCCCTATATCTCAGTCCCTCGAGTCCTGGCAACATCCTGGTATCACTTCTCTGAACCCTTTCAAGCTTGGCAACATCTTTCCGATAATATTGTGACCAAAATTGAACACAATACTCTAAATGTGGCCTCACCAACGTCTTGTATAACTGTAACATGACCTCCGAACTTCTATGTGTAGGAAGAAACTGCAGATGCTGGTTTACACCAAAGATAGACACAAAATGCTGGAGTAACTCAGCGGGACAGGCAACATCTCTGGAGAGAAGAAATGGGTAACGTTTCAGGTCGAGACTCTTCAGACCCTTGAAGAAGGGTCTCAACCTGAAACGTCACCCATTCCTTCTATCCAGAGATGCTGCCTGTCCCGCTGAGTTACTGCAGCATTTTGTGCCTATTTCCATTGTTTGCAATGTTTCCTATGTTTCATTAGTAAATGCACTTCAAATTATTGGCTCTGGAATACTTTGGAATGTCCCGAGTTTGTGAATGATGCTGCTTAGGTTCAAGGCTTCCCAATTGCTTCTTAATGTGACCAAAGGTCACAAACAATCATTTTCTGTTGTGTAGTCTTTCCCATTTTCCATGCTATCCATGATCCCTCTGTTGTATTCTTTCCTTCCCCATTACTGTTCTTTCTTTCTGTGGCCAATGCTTATATTTATTTCGTATTCAATAACTACAGTATTTTGATTTTTTTTTTAGTTGTCAATTTTGTTTTCCAATACAAGGTTAAAATGTATGAGAGCAAAGATTCGACACCTATTAACGTGAATTCCAAAATATATTATCTTCTCGGTAGTTTAAGGGTAAAAGTCAGGTTCTTGCAATATATTGGACACCATTTTGAATGCCTGCCTGCAAGATGTTTATTTTGAACTAGACCAAGTAGACCCGTTGGGCCCAGACCTCTCCTGCATTGGTGCAGCACCCTCTCCTTCCCCCTCCACTCTCCCCCCAATCCCCCTCCTCTCTCCCCCCTCCCCTCCCTCCCTCCTCCCTCCCCTCCCTCCCTCCTCCCTCCCCTCCCTCCCTCCTCCCTCCCCTCCCTCCCTCCTCCCCCTCCCTCCTCTTCCCCCTCCCTCCTCCTCCCCCTCCCTCCTCCCCCTCCCTCCTCCCTCCTCCTCCTCTCCTCCCTCCTCCCCCTCCCCCCCCCTCCTCCCCCACCCTCCCTCCCTCCCTCCCTAGGAGATAGATTTAAACTTTAAAATGTGAATAACTTTAAAAATATAACACCGATTTCAATGAAACATCCATTAGTGCCAAAGGGACAACGGTGAGTAAGATGGGCCTAAAATAGTTGCGCTATCATGTATTGTTTTGGTTGAAGTTCAGGAACAAACAAGAGTTTTAGTATATAGATGATACAGGACTTGCACAGCTGGAATAGAACAGAAAACACAGGTTGTATTTAATGATAGATCGCATCTGAGTAATTACTACATCTTATTTTTTTGGTGATCTTTGCATTTGTTTCATTTTCTTAGTATTTGTGTTTTTGTTATTTGCTCATGCTTCTCTGATGTTAGTTGATCCAAAATTTTGCAATAGGGACAATGTTTGATAGAAAACATTGCGAATTAAGAGTTCAGAGGTTTTCAGAAACAATACTTAATTTCTGGTACCTTCCTGGCACTGGGTATACCTATTCTTCCAGACTGGTCGAACGTTGTATGTGCAGATTTCTGCCTAAGAAAGAAATACAGTAATTATTTTGAACATAAGATTATAAAAGCCACAACACGACAATTCTCATTGCATTTGATTTAATCATTTAAAAGGTGTGCTGGTTATGTTGGAATGAATTTGGAGCAGGAGAGTTCAAATCCCAACATAGCTGTTTAAGGATAGCAATTTCGGATTCTGAGAAAGCAACTGGAAATGTTAAAAGCTATTACCTATAAAAATGATCATAAATCAGTCAGATTATCAAGTATATTCAGTGGACTCCCTAAAGAGAGGGAAACCTTATCCAGTATTTCTTGCGTGTGACTTCTGATGTGGTTAGCCCTTTGGCCTCACGAGCATGGAGACATACTTTCAATTCTATCAAACTACTACAAGGAATATACATCTTTATTAGGTCAAAATCCTAGTATCATTGTGGGAGCTTCTTAAAAACATATTACAATAGTTTGAAAATAAAACTTACCACTGCCACTGCCATCCCAGGACTGTTTGTAATGGTTACTAATTTCTAACCTTATGATGAGACCTAAATTACAAGAATCCATTTGAAAACTCATTACTAGCTTTAGATAATGAATTTATGATCAGATTTCCAAATCTTCCTGCATCTTCCTGATATTCTCCTCCATTTGATATGTACTTTTTTGTACTTTGCTTAGCTTGTTAATTCTTCCTGAAGAATACTATATCCACAAATGCAGTGCTGATTTTCATCATTCCGTATTTGCCAGCTGTGCTTTCAATTACATTAGCCGTGAGTTCTGACATTTCTTTCCTGAAACCCGCAACTTCCCTCTCCTGTCTTTTAAGACGCTCCTTAACATTTACTTCTGACCAAACTTTTTGTCATCTCTGTATATCTCTGAGAGGTTTGGTGCAAAAGCGTTTTCAAGAAGAACCTTATATTGTGCAGTTTAGGATGTTAAATCAACATGCAGTGAAGAATATTATAGAAAATAAACAATAGACAATAGGTGCAGGAGTAGGCCATTCGGCCCTTCGAGCCAGCACCGCCAATCAATGTGATCATGGCTGATCATTCACAATCAGTACCCCGTTCATGACTTCTCCCCATACCCCCTGACTCCGCTATCTTTAAGAGCTTTATCTAGCTCTCTCTTGAAAGCATCCAGAGAATTGGCCTCCACTGCCTTCTGAGGCAGAGAATTCCACAGATTTACAACTCTGACTGAAAAAGTTTTTCCTCATCTCCGTTCTAATTGGCCTACCCCTTATTCTTAAACTGTGGCCCCTGGTTCTGGACTCCCCCAACATTGGGAACATGTTTCCTGCCTCAAATGTGTCCAATCCCTTAATAATCTTATGTTTCAATAAGATCCCCTCTCATCCTTCTAAATTCCAGCGTATACAAGCCTAGTCGCTCGTCTTTCAACATACGACAGTCCCGCCGTTCCGGGAATTAACCTAGTGAACCTACGCTGCACGCCCTCAATAGCAGGAATATCCTTCCTCGAATTTGGAGACCAAAACTGCACCCAGTACACCAGGTGCAGTCTCACTAGGGCCCTGTACAACTGCAGAAGGACCTCTTTCCTCCTATACTCGATTCCCCTTTTCCTAACTTGACACCATTCAGATAATAATCTGCCTTCCTGTTCTTTCCACCAAAGTGCATAACCTCACATTTATCCACATTAAACTGCATCTGCCATGCATCTGCCCACTCCCACAACCTGTCCAAGTCACCCTGCATCCTCATAGCATCCTCCTCACAGTTCACACTGCCACCCAGCTTTGTGTCATCCGCAAATTTGCTAATGTTACTTTTAATCCCTTCATCTAAGTCATTAATGTATATTGTAAATATACTGAGTCCCAGGGTCCCAGCGCCGAGCCTTGCGGTACCCCACTAGTCACTGCCTGCCATTCTGAAAGGGAGCTGTTAATCCCATCTCTTTGTTTCCTGTCTGCCAACCAATTGGAGCTGGAAATTGGAGGAGCAGCACCTCATATTTCGCCTGGGCAGTTTGCGGCCCGGTGGTATGAACGTTGACTTCTCCAACTTCAGATAGCTCCTCTGTCCCTCCCTTCCCCTCCTCCTTCCCAGATCTCCCTCTATCTTCCTGTCTCCACCTATATCCTTCCTTTGTCCCACCCCCGACATCAGTCTGAAGAAGGGTCTCGACCCGAAACGTCACCCATTCCTTCTCTCCCGAGATGCTGCCTGACCTGCTGAGTTACTCCAGCATTTTGTGAATAAATCAATTTTCTATCCATGTCAGCACCCTACCCACAATACCATGTGCTCTAATCTTGCCCACTAATCTCCTATGTGGCACCTTATCAAAAGCTTTCTGAAAGTCCAGGTACACTACATCTGCAGGCTACCCTTTGTCCATTTTCCTAGTTACATCTTCAAAAAATTCCAGAAGATTAATCAAGCATGATTTCCCCTTCATAAATCCATGCTGACTCGTAACGATCCTGCTACTGCTATCCAAATGTTCTGCAATTTCTTCTTTTATTATTGACTCCAGCAGCTTCCCCACCACTGTTGTCAGGCTAACTGGTCTATAATTTCCAGTTTTCTCTTTCCCTCCTTTCTTAAAAAGTGGGATAACATTAGCTATTCTCCAATCCACAGGAACTGATCCTGAATCTATAGAACATTGGAAAATGATCACCAATGCGTCCACGATTTCTAGAGCCACCTCCTTAAGGACCCTTGGATGCAGACCATCAGGCCCTGGGGATTTTTCAGCCTTCAGTCCCATCAGTTTACCCAACACCGTTTCCTGCCTAATGTGAATTTCCATCAGTTCCTCCATCACCCTAGGACCTCTGTCCACTAGTACATCTGGGAGATTGTTGGTGTCTTCCTTAGTGAAGACAGATCCAAAGTACCTGTTCAACTCTGAAGTGGCTGATGAAGGGTCTCGGCCTGAAACGTCATCTATTCCCTTTTCCTAGAGATGCTGCCTGACCCGCTGAGTTGCACCAGCATTTTGTTCTACCTTCGAAGAATTTTGATGTCTGCCTTTCTTCTTGGTAGAAGCATTGAAGACTGCCAATCCCTTCTGAGAAAATTGGGGAAATAGCATGTATAACAATGTCTCATTTTTTGCCACTTTCTAAGGCTGTGTGAAATTAGGTTGCTGTATTGAGTGAATTATTCTGGTTTATTATGCTACTATTCTGGTTAGTTGTTGCATGTTATTACCAGGGCTGAACAGTCGGGGGCGATATTTGTGTGCAAAAAAGGCCAGTGAATGAATGAGGTGTTTACTATTCACACTCGAGTATTTTAGGATGATATACAAAGAAAGAGCATAATATACACCTCCTGAATTTTATGCTGTTGTGTCATAAACTACATAGTAACAGATATAAAGCTGGTAATTATGTCGTTTATTTGTTATGATTAACAGCAGATATATTATGTTCTATTATGGAAAATGAAAGAATGATTGCTGCATGCAGTGAGACCATGTGTCCTGTTATATCTGTACTACCATGAAAAAATAATCCAGTGAATTGATATCCCATTTCTCCAACCCTGAAAATCTTTTCCTTTCAGATACTTAACCAACTCCATTTAAAACACTATAATTGAATATGCCTTCAGCACTATCACGACAGTGCATTCCAACCCTTAACCATTTTATTTTCTTTGTGTTTGATTTGGATCAAACATAATTTAGTCGTTTTCATTCCATATCCCCTAGTTTGTTGACCCTTTCAACAAGGGAACAGTTTCTCTCTGTCTCCCCAATTTATAACCTTCACGACCTCAGGCAGATACTCTGACACTCTACTCAGTTCCCAGAAGCAACCCCCATCTTCTCCAGTCTTTCCACAAAACTAAACCCATCACGTCTTTCCTGGTGATGCCCAGACATAACATTATGAAGCACTGATTCAGCAACAACTACAGTATTAACCTTCATCATTACTACTTTGCTCTTCTCTATAGCTCCATGTATAAAACCCAGGATCCCCAATGTTTTTTAACCAATTAACCTGCCTTGCCACTTCCACGGAACTTTACATATATCTTATGATCTACCTGTTCTTTTATCCCCTTTTAGAATTTTGCCCTCTGTTTCATTTTTCAATCTTGCTACCAAATTACAACACTTCAAATTTCTCAACATCTATCCACTCAATGTACCAGCCTGACTCTATCCCCTTGAAGGCTTTTACTATTCCTCCTTGCAGGTCACTGCACCTCCAAGAAATAGCACCCAGTAAACCTGTTTCAGTGTTATTAGTATACATTTTCAAATGCATTGGTCTTTGTACTGACCCCAAGGGAGCTCCATTCTACACTTCCCTCCAATTTGAAAGACCAACTTTCATTTCTATTGAGTTTCCTGTTGGTTGGACATTTTTCTGTCCCTAATGCTGCATCCCTCTTATTCCAAGGTATTCAGTCTGATGGAGGACTTCGCCAAAATCTTTTGGAATTCCGTGTGTACTTCAACACATTTCCCTCGTCAAAAAACACTATCAAGCTGGTTAGACATAATTTGCCAGAAATAAAGTCATCTTATACCAGACACACAATTTTGTAATATCTATTTGTAAAATGTAATCTTTTGAGTCCGATTTCTGTGATTAATGAACTATTAGTAAGGAAATCTTAATGCATTTCTCATATTAAGGACTGACTGCATGACACACATCTAGAGCAATGCCTTTGGCCACTGTATTGTTCTGATAAGTCAGCGTGCAACTCTCCCTCTAAGCATCCTGGAGCATAAAACACTATCCCTGTGTAGTTTACTGATTCTCTCTAGTTCTGGTCTTGAATGCATCCTAATTTCTATCTGTAAATGGCTTCTTTGCATTTCAGCTGCCTGGATCCAAAAAATTAACATCTTCCAACCTTTTACAATTCTCCTTAAAATGTACCGCTTTAGTTTTGCTATATGTCAGCTATCCAAATATTTCCTTATGTGGTTCAATCTTTGTTTTATAGATACTTTTGTGAAACCCCTATAAATACAAGTACATGTACACGATTACACAAAGCATGAGCAGATTTATTTTGGAAGTCTCAGGCATAGCTTTTTGACATGGTGTTTTAACCTTAGAATTGTCCACTGGTATATATATAACCTCCATAACCTGGCCCCATCCTACCTGACCGACCTCCTCCACAGGCACACTCCCACCTGCACCCTCCGCTCTGCCGCTGTCAATCTCCTATCCCCCCACATCCGGACTAAACTCAGATCCTGGGGGGACAGGGCTTTCTCCATCGCTGCTCCCACCCTATGGAACTCACTACCCCAAACCGTTAGAGACTCCCCCACACTCACCACATTCAAAACATCGCTGAAGTCTCACCTGTTCAGTACTGCCTTCAACCACTGAAGGTCACCTCACCTACTGTCTCCTTTCTCTGTTCATTTATTTATTTACTTATTTATCTATTTATTAATTTCCCTATGTTCTCAAAATCTCTGTAAAGCGTCTTTGAATATATGAAAAGCGCTATATAAATAAAATGTATTATTATTATTATATATATATATATATATATATATATATATCAGTCTGAAGAAGGGTTTCGACCCGAAACGTCACCCATTCCTTCTCTCCCGAGATGCTGCCTGACCTGCTGAGTTACTCCAGCATTTTGTGAATAAATCGATTTGTACCAGCATCTGCAGTTATTTTCTTATATATATATATATATATAATATATATATATATATATATATATATATATATATATATATATATATAAAATGCTGGAAATCCTCAATCTCTGCAAAGAGTGGCATTAACCTTTCAGGCTGGTGATCTTTCATCAGAGTATGTTTTAATATCAAAATGGATTATAGAAACCTCTTGAGGCAAACAAGGCAAAAGACAAATCAAAATTCTATGAGAGCAAAGCAGAATTTGAGGTAAGCATTGGTTGTGGAGGGTTTAAACAATAATCAGACAACTGCATATGTACTAAATTTGAAATAAAAACAGAAAATGTTGGAAGCACTGCGCTGGCTAGGTAGCATTGATGCAAAGAGAAACAAAGATACTGCTGGATAGTGGGGTTGAGAAGACTTTGTTATGGAGAGACTGGGTAGACATGTATGGTATATGGAAGAGGTTCAGGAATTATTTAGTTTTATTGTTACAAACAATAATTGAGTACATTTTAGAAATTAGCCAGAGAATTACATTACTATGGCAGGGAAATACTAATCAAGGGAGATAATTCTCATACCAGAATTAATCCGAATTGAGATTAAAGAGAGCAGACTAGCGGGCAAAATTGTGAAGTTGCCTCTGGATTAAATCGCCACTTCTCACGCACCTTCCAAATTATTAAAATACATTCTGCGGTGTAAAAGTAGTTCCTTGACATGTATCATATTTTTTCAGGGGTTTGTTTCCTGTTGTCAGATATTGCACAACTAACCAGTAGTTTCTCTTCAGCAGGACTCGCCGAGTGCGTCTAAATTGTTATGTCAGAGAGCCTTCACTAGACTGAAACGTTAACTGTGAATCTATTTCAATAGATGCTGCTCAATGTTTTTTTCTGTCAGCTGTTGTTTGTAGATTTTGGGTTTCATTTGAAAACGTTCTGAAACCCTATGTTTTTTGATCTTTTGAGACTGTGTTATCCTGTACTCTTGCAGTGACTCGAAGGGGTGTTCCGTGTCTTTAACTGCACAGGATAACACTTTATTCCCATTACCCCATAATCATTATTCCCCTGTAATTTATTCTCATACATAAGATAAACACAAAAAGCTGGAGTAACTCGGCGGGTCAGACAGCATCTCTGGAGAAAAGGAATAGATGACGTTTCGGGTCGAGACCCTTTAGTCTGAAGCGTCACCTATTCGTTTTCTCCAAGGATGCTGTCTGACCCGCTGAGTTACTCCAGCTTGTTGTGTCTATCTATCTTCGGTTTAAACCAGCATCTGCAGTTCCTTCCTACACTTATTCTCATACATGTTCCTTTGAAGCTTTCCCGTAAGTCGTCGTGTTGCATAATACGTAGAGGGAAGCATGGTGTGAGCATTAGCTTAATTGCAACCTGTGCCTACCTGCGCCTGGATGTGGCACTCTCTGGGCGTTCCTGAGTGTGTAACTTGTGCATGCAAATCAGCGCCGCTGAACCTGCCCGGCCCTGGCTCCGTGCATATATATTATGCTAATGTAGATCAGGTGAGCCAATGGGCAGCGGAGCTGGCGCCGTTCTATGCATATTTTATGCTGATGAGCGTGCGGTGGGGTTTAGTGGAGGAGCGGCGGCGGGCGCTGTTTGTCACCATCACAGGGTTCTTTGTGGAGCCGTGGAGGTGGCTCTCCAGGTTCACTCGCAGTCTTAGACACGATCCACACTCTCTAGCTCCTAGCAATCCATCTGTGGCGTCCGAGCAGTTACAGACAGCAAAGCACCGTTCCTCCAGCATCTTTCTTTTGAAATAGCATGAATGCTGAATATTATAAGTCACTGGCGATGGAGCTTGGGGTTTACCAGCTGAGGAATTTCTCGATTTCATTCCTTTCATCTTTGCTTGGAACAGAAAATGCGTCCGTGAAATTAGACAGTAGGTAAATGTCGGTGATTGCATTTTTGGAACAGTGCAAGGTCGCTTGTGTTTGAGACAGGCAGATACACAGTACAGCGAATGCTTCTTGTATTGCAACAGTCTGCGATGCTAAAGGCGTTGACAGCTTCTTCGAAGTCTGAGGCTCTTTGTGGGGAGGGGGTGCGGGGGGAGGCGAATTAGTGGGGAAAGCGATGTTTTTAAAATGTTTGATTGGTCCCGGGAGTTACTGCTCGATTTGTGCTTCTGGAAATATTGTCGAGCAATGCAGGGAAAAATGGCTGGCGTCGTCTCACCGGCTTGTTTTTTTGCCGCATTACAGCGGGGGACCCCGGAGTCAGCAAAAAGTGAAGATAACGGCGTTTTTGTTCAATGTTCGATCGTACATATTGATCAAAATGGGTTTAAAATCTAAAAAATACTGGGGTGGGGGTGGAGATCGCCGTGTTGCATACCTTGCAAGCTGCTCGCACGGAGGGGGAGGAGTGCATATAATGCATCAGATATCACAAAAACAAAGCTATTATCGGGTTTCAATTTTACATAGGATCTTGGCAGGAGGTTGATTTGGCTGTTATTCGCCTGTTTGTTTTTTTCGTGCATCAGTCGAGATTGTTGCCTTAATCTTGTTTTCATGTGTTTCTTTACAGTTCTTCTGGTGCCAGTGTGGTAGCCATAGACAACAAGATCGAGCAAGCCATGGTAAGTGGAGCCAAAATATGTATGTGGAGAATGGTGGATGAAGAAAGAGGATATTTACTAATCGTACAGTAATGTCAGGGAGGGAAAAAAACAAATCAGATTATTTGATGAGCCCTTGAGTGCAGGATTTGAGTTTTACGAGAGGGAGGGAAAGGGCAGTGTTTTTGTGGGACCATGCCAAGCCAACAGGATTAGGAGGAAGAAATAATTCCCACATCACAGGTGTAATAAGGCAGTTCTGGCATTCACGGTCGGTTGTGTTAGTGTTTCCACTGCTGATCCTCCGTGTCAGGACATTTATTGTTCATTCGCTTGTGAATCATTGCAAAGATGCTCAAGGTGAACGCGAGGCAGTTTTTACTTGTCCGCATCAGTCTTGTACATCATGACCTCGGGGAGTAACCATCCCTGCAGGGTGAGGCTAAATGCTCGTGTTTCTAATTTCAATCAAATTAAAATGTCATTTTCATGATACTGAAACAAACAGATCGAATAAATATCGTTTTGCTTTTGCAATTTACACACCTCACACGTAAGGCTTATTTTATGGTGCTGGTTTTGTGAGTGCAGTTGATGTCGCATAAGCCGTGTAATGGGGTTCTGGGCATGGCATGGAGATCATAGATCAGCCTGGCATTTGGAACCCGGCTTGTGATGTGCCGTAGGAAGGGCACTGGGTTCTTGCTCAAATGTTAGCAGGGCTTCGGGTCTCTTTACATTCCAGCTGTAGGAGGCGGTAGAGGGCTGATCCGCGGGTGAGAAATGTGCCAGAACATGCTAGAAGGATTCAGGCCATGATGTGGGGGGGGGGGGGGGGGGGGGTTAGGGGTAGAGGTCGGGTTACACCGATCCTCTCTCCACACATGCTGCCCGCCCCACCGAGGAGGGGCGGTATTTTCGATCTACTTTGGTTGAACTGAGAGCAGGCCTGCCAGTGGAGCCTGGTTACCTGTGCGGGGCAGGGCTGGGGTTGGGACGGGCAGGAGCGGGGAGAGGCTGGGGCCGATGCGCCGCCTCCGCCGCCCGCACCAATCTTCCGGCTGCTGCCCGAGGATCGCAAGCCTTAAACCCGAGCTATAAATAACTCCAGCGTTGATTGGCCACTGTCGATGACGTAGCGCGGCCGATGGGGTTCGGTGACGTCAGCAGTTGTCAGGAGCAGGAGGCGACGGAAGTGGGAAATGGGGTGGGCGGAGCCAGGGGTGGGCGCACCGACACTGCCGCCGGAGCGAGCGGCCGCTGGTGGTACTGCAGCAGCCCTGCTCATGCAACAAGCGCATCTCTGAGAGAACAGTTAATATCCCAAATACCTAACGCATTTGCCACAAAACTAAGGAGTGTTGTAGGGCAGAGAGGTCCGGAAGTACAAGAACATGGTTATTCTCTGAAAGTGGCATCACAGGTTGATAGGGTGGCAAAGAAGGCGTGCGATACATTGGTTATGTTACAGCTGTACAAGTAGTTGGTGCACTTAAGGTAGCCACAAAATGCTGCAGCAGTGCAGCAGATCAGGCAGCATCTCTGGCGAAAATGGATAGGTGATGCTTCGGGTCTGAATCCTTTTTCAGACTGATTGTTGGGGTGCAGGAAACTGGAAGCAAAAAAAGACCAGGACAAATCCGGGCCAGCAACAGACAGGGGGGTTCCCTGATAGGCCAATTATTGGTGTGATTCCAAGAAGGATACATTGTTGTGAACCGTGGAACTGGTTAATTGACTTTTGGTCAATAGGGAGGGGAGTGTATGTAGAAATCACCCAAATTTAGAGAGTTCAATGTTCATACCACTGGGTTGTAAATTTTGCAAGCAAAATATGACATGCTGTTCCTCCCATTTGTGTGTGGCTTCCCTCTGGCAATGGAGGTGGCCCAGGACAGGAAGGTGAGTTTGGGAATGGGTTGGTTGGTGCACTTAGTTGGTGCACTTGGAATTCTGTGTAGAGTTTTGCTCAGCCTACAATTGGAAAGATGTAATTGAGGTGGAACGATTTATGAGTATGTTAACAGGACTTGAGGGCCTTAACTATAGGGAGAGGTTGGGCAGACTACGACTTTTATTCCTTGGAGCCCAGAAGGCTCTTTACAGCGAATGCAGCGCCGGAGACTCAGGTTCGATCCTGACTACGGGTGCTGTACTGTAAGGAGTTTGTACGTTCTCCCCGTGACCTGCGTGGGTTTTCTCCGAGATCTTCGGTTTCCTCCCACACTCCAAAGACGTACAGGTATGTAGGTTAATTGGCTGGGTAAATGTAAAAATTGTCCCTAGTGGGTGTAGGATAGTGTTAATGTATGGGGATCGCTGGGCGGCACGGACTTGGTGTGCCGAAAAGGCCTGTTTCCGGCTGTATATATATGATATGATATGATAAGGCTGAGGTGGTGTACAAAATCAGGAGGGGAATACAGAGGGCAAATGTTTATAGTCTTTTACCCAGGGATGGGGAATCAATAATTAGAGGGTTCCGGTTTAAGGTGAGAGAGAAAAGATTTAATCGGAACTTGAGGTGCATCTTTTTCAGTGTGTGTTGGGTATATGGAACAAGGTGTCAAGCAAAGTAGTTGAAACAGGCACAATAACAATATTTAAAAGACATTTGGACAAGTACATGGTTAGTAAAGCTTTAGAGCAATATGTGCCACTCATGGGTAAATGGGACTAGCTTAGATGGGGCATCTACTTTGGCATGAACGATTAGGCTGATGGGCCTTTTTCCATGCTTTATGATGTCACATGAAAGCAAGTTTATTGGGTGTAAGCTACAACACGGATTTTAAGCTGATGAATTCTAGGTGGCACTGCTGTATCATTGGTGTATTCAGTGGGTACTGATGATTGATACATAATCCAGTATTTATCAGAAGTAGTTGCCCCTTTAACATGGTAAAACATAGCACATTGCTGCAAAGGAGAGAAGCTGCTGAGCAGAATCGTTTCCCTGGAACCTAAGAGACTGAAGAGTAATCTTGTAGAGGTTTATAAAATCATGATGGACATAGGTAAGGTGAATGGCGTCTTTTCCCCAGGGTAAGTGAGTCAAAAACTAGAAGGCATAGGTTTAAGGGGACAGCGCCAACGTTTAAAGGGACTTCAGGGGCAACCTGTTCACGTAATGAATGGTGGGTATATGGAACAAGCTGCCAGAGGAAGTGGTAGAAATACAGCATTTGGAAAAGAAACTTGGATTTGTGCTTGGACAGGAAAGGTTTGGAGGGATATCAGCCTAGCACAGGCTAGCTTGGTTAGGCAACTTGGTCAGCATGGATGAGGTGCGCTGATGGGCCTGTTTCCCTGCTACATAGCTCCATGACTCTGATTCCAGAGCTCAACTAAAGCCATAGGCAGTGGAAGATAGGAATTTAGTGCGCTCAGTGGATCAGTGAGAGGGCATGAAGAGTATTTTCAAATAGTCATATTTTGACTGCATGTTTACAGATGTAGACCAGTGTTGAAATAATTGAAAATAGGGGTGGAGACATGAGCGAGGGTTTCAGGAGAGGATAAGCTGAAGTAGGGGTGCTGCGGTGCAGGTGGACAACTTGGTTACACAGAGAGAATGAGATCAGAATCTCAGCTCTCCTCTCAATAGAACATCAAAGTTGCTCAACCATAGCGAAAAATAATGACAGCACTGAGCTCCATTGACTTACGTCAACACCAGCCGAAAATGGAGCTTTGTCTGTTACTCTCACTTCCCATTTCTTGATCTGAAGCCTTGTTGGTTACAACTGTTCGAGCTCACATTAGTTTTAAATGTGATTAGGGGTTTGGCTTCTATCTTCCTTTCAGACAGAGTAATTTTGGTGAAAATTATTTTCCTTTAATTTTCCTACGTCTGACTTAAAATCCATTTCTTTGAATTATCAATCATTCCTGCTACCTGAAAGCATTGGTGGACAAGATTCTGCCATTCCTCCAAACAGTTTAATATCTGCCATGTACTGTGCATTTTCTCACCTTGTTTCCATTGAACTCCATTTGCCATGATATGTGCATCTCAACTAGTCATTGGCATCTTACTGCAGCTTAATTTTCTTTCTTGTTGTCGAGCACAATTTTTGTACCTTGAGCCTGAGCCTAAGGTTAAGTTTCTTAACTAGGAATTCATTTATTTTTAAATCCAAAAAATGAAAAGCAGGAAGTCTGATTCTGAGTCTCACTGCATGTGATCCTTATTCAGAGGACTGGGAATTATAGTCACGGTTTGTACTATAGGGATACAGTGCATTTGGGCGTGATAGTTTTTCCACTTGTAAAGGTTCCAGACACCTTCCTATGACCATCTTATTCTTTCCAATACTTTACGTTCTTCCTCTTAATTGACAGTGATGTTCACATCATGTCCTCTGTGAATTCGTACATAATTACCTGGAGGTGTACATTTCTTCTGTCGCTGTGTCCTGCTTGCTTCTTTACTTCATTTTATCCTGATTTGACTGCAGGCTGATATCTAACTGGTAAAAACTCAGTTGCTCCACAAACGGGTGACAAGTCAAAGACTATAACGGCATTAGGTGAAGCTGGGTGCTATTGGCAAACATGAGATGTAGCTTTGTGTTTACGTGATGTTATTGAAATGGAGGCGGAAGATAAGAAATATGAGGGATTACCCAACCACAGATCTTGGGTACGGTAGATACTGGGTGAAACCAATTGGGGACAATCTTCTGTAAATATCAGCTGAGAAGAGGTGTTAGAAAGGATGTTATGTCAGTATTTCCGAAGGCTGCGGGTAGGTTGTGAACATTGAGGAGCGATTGTTTATATTGGTCAGAGATGCACCTCACAGTTGATGCTATTTAATTGGAAATGTTATTTAAGGCTCAAGACCCAAGAAATTGAGGTGCTGGAATATTGAGTTGAATCTGGAGATGAGGGATCTGAGACATCATGCTCTGCATGGATGAGTTGGTCCACAGGGCCTGCTAATGCTGTATGGCCATGTGGATACTTGGAACAGCCTCGCTGGAATGCATAAAATAGTTTTGCAAGGCATTACAGAGATGGTTTATGCTCAGCAGATATTAAGTCAATAATATCTTGACAAGGTAAAGTATCAAATGAGAACACAAAAGACTAACAAGATGCTTTAATAAATTGTGGTGCAATAAATAAATAGATAAATTTTTAATAGTGTGGTTTTGTGCTGTACATAGTAATTATCTTTAATATGCCTCTTTGTTTTGTAGGATTTGGTGAAGAGTCACTTGATGTATGCAGTGAGGGAGGAAGTGGAGGTCCTTAAGGAACAGATCAAAGAACTGGTGGAGAGGAACTCACAGTTGGAACAGGAAAACAACCTGCTGAAGACTCTGGCTAGTCCTGAGCAGTTAGCTCAGTTTCAGGCACAGCTCCAGACAACTGGCTGTTCTCCGCCAGTGTCTAAATCAGGACAGACCACTCAACCCACACCACCCAACGGCGGATCATCAGCTTAAAGTCCGGGCTGTACAAACCATTGGGGCCATTGGGCTTTGCAGAGAAGAGAAATAAATCTGTCATATCAATCATCATGTAATATTTCATCGCACA
The DNA here is from genome assembly GCF_053455715.1 of Rhinoraja longicauda. Classification (NCBI taxonomy): domain Eukaryota; kingdom Metazoa; phylum Chordata; class Chondrichthyes; order Rajiformes; family Arhynchobatidae; genus Rhinoraja; species Rhinoraja longicauda. Next base: position 30,952,543 of record NC_135964.1, on the reverse strand, counting down.
CTGACAATTCCTAATTGGTTACGGGAACTAGAATTGTATAAAGTCAGAAAGAAACTCTCTTCAGTTTTAAGACAGTTGTCTTTGGCTAAAGGAGTTTGCTTTGAGGGTGTGGAATGAAACCTTATTCTCAACGAGAGTGGTTGAATGCAAAGAGAGGAGAAGCTGTCAATGCAGCTCTGAGTGCTGGTCACCGATTATTGCTCGTGTGAGAATGCGTGCAGTTTTATTTCATTCAGCACGCCTATAGCTGCGTGTGCATGCGCATGTATGTGTGCACACTAATATAACCGCTTCCTGACAAGGTTGAGGAAGACCTGGATCAGAGGCAATCAGAAAATGACGAGTCCAGGAGGCCGTGCCCTCCTTTACAACTCTATAGGCCACTTTGAATTATAAATGAGCTATGAAGACAAAACGGGAGTATGAAGACAAAGCTGAGCAGTATTTAACTCGAACTATAAAACTTTCACCTTGGACTTTAAATTGACAAGTTTACTTTGTTTACACTGCTTCTCCAGGATGTGGAGAGGGGTAGATTTTTCAATTTAGATGTGACTCTAAAGATCTGGCAATCCGAAAGATTGTTCATCTAATGTATATTGTGTATGTAGTGTAAGTATTGTGTAATATAGAGCTGTAACTATTAGGTTGTACAGATTGAAATCTTGCCGTTTCACTGATCCAATTGCATTTGGACATTTTTTAATGCTGTTGAACAGAAATGGCATTCATGAACAATTATGCTGTTCGAAGATATTGTTGGCTTGGAAGAATTTTTTTGTGTAAGTTAATGGTACGTGACAGGTAATAATAGAAAGTAAGTGGTCCACTGGTCCCATTTCTATCAAGGTAAAACAGCGGCAAACGCTACACTTTTGATGCACTGACAAAAGTTGCCTCTCAGTCAGAAATGGCACTGAGAGGTGGGTATCCCTGGGTTCCAGTGGAATTGATTCTATGTGATGCTGTTGGCTCAGTAGTCCATTGGTCTATACTGTAGTGGTTAGTTTCCTGTAGCTTCCAGGAGCAATGGTAACATCCAGCCTGGGTGTATTTGTTGCTTCTAGCTGGTTGTGAATACCTCTGAGAAAACTATTCAACGGGAGTACAATATTTAGAACGCTCACAAGAGTGTGTTTTCACAATTAAGCACTCCAGACCTGAAAAATTCTGTTAGCAGCTCTGATTTCTGCTATGAGTTTCACATTAACAGTAATAGTGTTGCTTATGTTCTGGTGCATGTTCTGAAACAGTTGTAACACATTCAATTATACTTGACTGCTGCACAACTTCTAAACTTTCAATAAACTCATGTTGGTAAATAATTGACTGTTTGAATTCATTGTTTAGTCTTTAATTGTAAACTATTGCATCATGTGGGATCAGATTGAAGGAAATATCGTTGGTCGTAAACAGACTTTTCCATTAATCACTATCTGAGCAGCTGAATTCAAGTTGGGATAGCCACTAATGCTCAAGGGTGACGATCAGTATACCTAAACAAACTAAACGGCAAGGCTCTCAACCATGGATGTAGGTTTTTTTTGAGAAGCAAAATTTTTTTGAGCCAAAATTGTGCCATCTATGGTATTTACTGATGGATCATATTCTGTGAACTCAAATCTGCTGCTTTATATAGAAGTGATATTGTGTTTAATCTTTCGTGATTCTCCCAACTTGATCATTAAAAAATTAGATGGATTTAATGATTGACATTGAGTTTGAACTTGTTCAATCAGTATAATTTATGCCATTGCTCTAAATTCTGATCATGTATCTTTGACACGATCCCTTGTCATCCCAACTATCATCCACTATTTAACATATTGGTTGAGCAAGATTAATTTGAACAAATGAAACGACCAAAAGCAATACCGCAATAATACATGAATGTAGATGCATTGCCGTCATTGTACAACACTACGTTTTTTTGAATTTTCACAGCCATTCACAACAGAATCTATTTTTGCCTTTGAAGGTCTTTACATATTACAGAAGCCTTTTGAAAATGATAAATCCTACTCAGTCCAGCAATCAGCATTTATCAAAGTGGCATCATCTGATTATTTTTCTATACAGTACCAGAATGGAGGTTGGTGCCCTGCTCAAATGGGGAGAGTCTGACCTGACCCGGTCTTACCATTCAACAAGACAACAGATTTAAAAAGCAAAAGCAAAACAATGGCAACATTCAATAACGTTGATGACGTTAAACGTGTATTTCTCTCCGCAGAAGCTGTCTGACTTGCTAAGTGTTTCCATCACTTTATTTTTTAAATTTCAGATTTCCAACTTTTTTCCACAGGAGTCGTCTTTCCCCTCATGCAGGAGGTGACAACAATCGTGTGAACTCTGCTTCGGTGAAGGTAAAACGGATTTATGGTTGTAAAGAGTACCAAAGTCTCAAATATATTGCCAGTTATTTGCACTTTGCTTTTTCTGTTCATAGCTTAGGGTGTTACTCAGAGTTGCAGATCAGTTGTAAATGCCAATTTAGTGAGGTTTTAAAACACATTATTAAAACAATTTAGCGAGCTCTTAAAATTGTGACCTAAAATTTAGGTCAACAGTGAATTGTTGACGTAAAGAACAATAGAAATGCTAAAGATAGGCGTGTGTCTGTTTTAGCGGGGAGGGGGGGGGGGGGCAAGGATGGTTGGTGGTGGAGAGGTGAAAGAGCTATACGATGTAGAATGTGCTCCAATAACTAACAGACATTTATCAACAGTATTTATTGCCTACCTTGAACTGCTGCAGCCTCCATTAAGATTCTTTAATCTATTTCCAGGTTAGGAGAGATTAGAATATAGAGGGTGACCTGCAGATAGTGGTGTACATATTTACTTGTTGCAGTTGTCTTTCAGTAGTGGAGGTCATCAATGGGGAAGTGGAGATGAAGAAGCTTTTTCAACTTATGGTGCTGGTGGAAAGAGTGCATGCTTGTGCATGGCCAATCCAGTCGTCAGTTTTGATTTGGTTGGTGGCCTTTTGAAGTGTTCTTGAATTGTAGTCACACTGCAGTACCTGATATGCCTTGTATTTGATGGGAAGGCTTAGTAGGTCAGAAGGTGAATCATCTATCGCAGGGTTTGTGAGCTGCTCATGCAAGCAGTATCTATAGCTGGTGCATTAAATTTAAGACGTGCTGATGACCCCTCCACCACCTTTCCAGCACACGACTGCCCCCATTCCCCTTCTTCCAGCCAAGAATCGTGATAATAATGTCAAGCAGGGGCAGTTGTACTTTTAGCCATGTGCCTTGTTGCTGTGTGTGTATGATGCCACTTTTCAGTCCAAGACTGAATGTCGTCCTGCACTTAGTGTTTTTCAATATCAGAGGAGCTGCAAAGGAAACAGAGTATATGAAGACATTAACGGAGCAACCAAAGCTGGGACACTGCCCTGAAGAAATCCTGCGGTGGTGTCCCAGGACTGAGATGATTGGGCTCCATCATGCAGCATGGTTAACGTCTTCTTCCATTGTGTCTTACAACTTCCCTCACTGCAGCACTGAACAACCTCTTGGGAGAGCCTCGACTGCACGGTAATCTTTGAATGAACACCAGTTGTTAACACTCACTATATACTAGTTAAGTGTGTATCTATTTGCTCTCATATATGTCCATCAGGTTTTATTTATATTTTAAACAAGTTTATTCATAAAACGTATATACAAGAATTTTAAAAATGCTGTGTAGATTTCTTTGCACGAACAGTGTTGTTCACTCTATATTCATAGTGTTATCAGGTCTGTACAATTGCAGTGTGACGCATTCTGTGCGCAAGGCTTCATTGCCACCTAGGTAGTCCCTTTAGATGATATAAACTTTAGGTGTTCGAGAAGCCTTTACCCAGGGCTTGGCCCCTCATGTCCAGTGGCAGAAGGCCCTTGCTCACATAACCTTCGTGTTGGCTGCAGAGCTTCAGTGCGTTCCCCAGCATGTATTCCTACTAATTGGAATGTGCCTGTCAGCAGCATTCCCTTATGGATATCTCATTATACTGAAAGACCAACAAGTTTCAGACAGACCAAAGAGCATCTTTCACTGTGTTGGTGAACGTCCAGCAGCATTTGATGCTTGTCTTGGTGTGCATCCCTGGGAACAGACCGTACATCACAGAGTGCTCTGTTATGCAGCTGCTTTTTATTTTGAACTAAACCATTTCTCAGCTCAGGCTTCTGGCACCAAGGATCAGTCTTGTGGCCTTGTGTTTCATTCCCATGACAAAGCTCTCTTATATGTCTGGGTGAGATTTTGGAATACAGTATTGAATGCTCGGTTTTGAAATTCTGGGATTTTGCAGTGATACCCACGAGCTTGCAAATAACAAACGTGAAAATAGTGTTCACTTTGTCTCTGGCCATAATGGAATCTCATATCACAACTTTCTCATTCTCTCATTCTCAGCCACTTCCCTGGCTAACTTAGTGTTGACCGAGTATCTCTGCCCAATCCCCCACCCTATCCTTTCCTTGTGCCTTTGGAGTTTCAGGAGACTTCATAGATCAGGAACATGAAGCATCACCAAATCCTGGGAATCCTTTCTCTACACCAGCCCAGCCAGCGCTGAAGTCTTAATTAGCACCCGCTGCCTTCTGTTCTTCACTATCCAGGATGTCCAATGTCTATTGGTAACACTAAATATGAATCACAGTTTGAGATTTTGTGTCATATAGGCGTAAGGTGCAAAAAGCCCTGCTGGAAAGAACAAAGAACTGAATGTTGTCCTGCAGGTACAGAGCGTTTCAATATCAGAGGAGCTGCAAAGGGAACAGAGTATATAGTCTTCATCCTGCATCACATGAAAACATTGACAAAGCAACCAAAGCTGGGACTGCCCCGAGGAAGAGTCCTGACTGACTGCCCTGACTCAGTCGAGAGTGAGTGAGGATTTCTGAGAAAAAAGTATTCAACAAATCTCTAATTATATATTCTAGGGCTTTGAAGGAGATGGCTGTGGAGGTATTCAATGCAAAGGAATCATCTTCTAAATTTTCATCAGACCTAGAATGATTCACACAGAATGGAAGATAACAAATGTTACCCACTGTTTAAGAAGAAGAGGAAGAAGAGTAACATCAGGGAAATTTCTGTCATTTAACATGAAGGGTGCAGAGTGGTTACAAAGTTGAGTGGCTTGCAGGCCAAGTGAATGGAGAGGACATTGTGGTCGGAAAAACTGAAAAGCCTTTGGTGTGGTGTCCAGGGCTAGGAGCTACAATCTCAGCATAAGGGATGAACCACTCAAAATTGAGACGAGAAGACATCTCTTCACCCGAAGGTTGTAAATCTTTGGAATTCACTAGCTGTGGAGACAGGATTGCTATATTCAAGGCAGAAATCAATAGCTATTGGTATGTCAAGGGATATGGGAACGGTACGGGAGAGTGGCATTAAGATAATCAGCCATGATCACATTGAATGATGGAGCAAGTGCAATTAGCCAAATGGCCTGCTCCTGATTGCATTTCCTCTGTGTAAGATTTAGATGCATCATATTACCTTACAGCATCAAGGCTGTTCTCCTGTCCTCAGTAAAGCTGGCTGTTGCTTACCAGGTTATATTCATATAGATAACCCTCAATATTATTCCTAATCTATTTCACAATTATTCTTGTCTTCAAAGCAAAGCTACTAATAATGAGATGTTCTGTCATTTCCTTTGAAAATATTTTGGGTATTTCCCCGGGTAACATCGACAAGTTCATTGTCATTTTCTAAGCATTGTAAACCCAACATTCCTCAGAGGTTGCTGATAATTCCTGTTAGCTTGAGTTAAGATCTGATTTTTAAAATGTATTAACCAGAATCTGCAGTTCTTTAATCACTTAGTACATTGGCCGAACCTATTGTGGCACCGTAGGAAAGAAAGCTGCAGATGCTGGTTTAAATCGAAGGTAGACACAAAATGCTGGAGTAACTCAGCGGGTCAGGCAGCATTTCTGGAGAGAAGGAATGGGTGATGTTTCGGGTTGAGACCCTTCTTCAGACTGATGTCAGGGGATGGAGCGGGACAAAGATAAGATGTAGACAGAGACAGGAAGACTGGTGGGAGAACTAGGAAGGGGGAGGGGATAGAGAGGGGAAGCAGAGACTACCTGAAGTTAGAGAAGTCAATGTTCATACCGCTGGGGTGTAAACAACCCAAGCGAAATATGAGGTGCTGTTCCTCCAATTTGCGCTGGGCCTCACTCTGGCAAGGGAGGAGGCCCAGGACAGAAAGGTCAGATTGGGAATGGGAGGGGAAGCTGAAGTGCTGAGCCACCGGGAAATCAGGTTGGTTGAGACAGACTGAGCGGAGGTGTTCAGCGAAACGATCGGCGAGCCTGCGCTTTGTCTCACCGATGTAGAGAAGTTGATACCTGGAACAGCGGATATATTAGATGAGGTTGGAGAAGGTGCAGGTGAACCTCTGCCTCACCTGGAAAGACTGTTTGGGTCCTTGGATGGAGTCGAGGGGGGGGAGGTAAAGGGACAGGTGTTGCATCTCCTGCGGTTGCAGAGGAAAATACACGGGGAGGGGGTGGTTTGGGTGGGAAAGGACGAGTGGACCAGGGAGTTTCGGAGGGAACGGTCTCTGCGAAAAGCAGAAGGTGGTGGAGATGGGAAGATGTGGCCAGTAGTGGGATCCTGTTGGAGGTGGCGGGTGCGATACCTGCGAGCCCCGGCAGGAGATCCGTCGGAGTAGGGCGTAGGCAGCCAGTGATGATCCGCATGGTGTCGTTGAGGATGGCTTTGAGCTTCCTTGTTGTTCTGGTGAAAGGCCGTTGTGGTGGTTTTTGCCATATTCAGTTTTAGTCTCCAGGTCTTAAGGTAGCCCGCGACAAGTTCCATATCCACCGAGAGCACATCCTCAACATTTGGCTAACTTTTGTCCGAGTGCAGTAGGGCCAAGTCATCTGCGTATCCATACTGGCGCGTGGTCATGCGTGGCAGATCGCTGATATAGACATTGGAGAGCATGGGGGCCAGTACCGAGCCTTGGGGGACTCCGTTTCTTAGGCGTCGCAGTCGGCTAGATTGTCCGTCGCTGGTCCTGAGTACAAAACTGCGGTTGGCAAGGAACCGCACTAAATGATGGTCAGGGATGGTTCAGAGGAACTTCAAGATCAAGCCCTGGTGCCACACAGTATCATAAGCGGCGGTGAGGTCCACCAGTGTGATGCCCATCTTGTGACCCTTTTCGAGACTGTCTTCGATGTCATTGGTCAGCTTGACTATTTGGTGTGTGGTGCAGCGACCACGCCGAAATCCGGCTTGTTTCGGCATGAGTACATTAGGGAGTGCTAAAGGAAAAAGGAAACACAGCAGAATATATTGTTACATTACAGAGTAAGAGCAGATTCTTTAAAAAGTGTAGGTGGTGCAACGAAGCAGATTGGAAGATCAAGAATTCACCCTTGGAACATGAGAGGTCTGTTCAGTAGTCTGTAGCAGTGAAGAAACTATTCTTGAATCTGGTTGGCACCTGCTTTCAAACTTTCGCATCTTCTGCCTGACGGGAGAGGGGAGAAGGGAGAATGATTGGGGTTGAAAGGTCCTTGATTGAGTTAGCCGCTTTCCTGAGGCAGCTTGAAGGACTGTGTGGTGGACTGGACTGCATCAACAACTCTGCCATTTCTTTTATCTTGGGCAGAGATGTTGCCAAACTAAGCTGTGATGCATTGAGAATGGATGGTTTCCACAGTGCAGCTGTAGAAATTGGTAAGAGTCATTGGAGATGTGCTGAATTTCCTCAGCCTTCCGAGGAAGTAGAGACTTCGGCGTGCTTTTATGGACCAGGCCAAATTGGCGATACTTACACCTAGGAACGTGAACCTCTCCACTTGAGCGCAATTGATACAGATTGGAACGTGTACTCCAACCCACTTCCTTGTATTGCCAGAGACCCAGGTTCACTCTTGGCCTTCGGTGTTGTATATGTGTAGTTTACACGTTCTCCCTGTGACCATGTGGATTTTTGTCCGGTGCTCCGGTTTATCGCCACATCCCAAAAATATGCTGGTTGGGAGGTTAATTGGCCACTAAATTTTTCTGAACGTGTATGTGAATGGTAGAATCTGGGATGGAGGAAAAATGGTGGGAATTTGGGGAGAATGAGGTGGGTTAGTGTAGGATTAGTGTAAATGGATTGTTGGTAGTCAGTATAGACCTGGTGGGCCGAAGGGCTGTTTCCATCCTGTGTCTCTTGTCCATGCCAAGTAAGGTCCCCACCTACATTAGTCCCATTGGCCCAAGTTTGACTCGTATCTCTCCAAATTTTCCTATCCATGTACCTGTGCAAAAGTTACAGGAAGAAAAGGTAGTGCTGGGCTTATGCTGCCTGCTCACATTTAATCATGCAAAGGCACATAAGACGATCCCAGGGTAAAGTCTGGGGAATGCTAGTGATTTGTGAGAGGAATAATGAGGGATTAAGACAACATAGTCATGACTGGCTATTTGCTGTCGTTTGCAAATAAACCAATCAATCTGGGATGGGCAAGGAAATGGCACAGAGCTCTATATTGAAAAACGTCAGAGAGGAAAAGGAGGGCTGGGGATGAGGAAGAGCTGGTCACCACAGTTGTTTGCTTTTGAGGAGTGCCTCGCAGGAAAAGGAAGACACTGGAGAAAAGGAACTTTGATCATGGTGGGCATGCTGCAAGAAGTGATTAACTGAAAGGGAGTGGAGGGGAGAGGTGAGGATGTTAAACTCATGGCAACAATTCTTTTTGCAGTTGAATGATTATAGAGAAATTAGACCCAGTTATTGAGAATGATCTCTGCGCACATGTGCTTATTAAGGCATACAGAGCTGTGCTCAAGCCAGCTGGTCCACAGCCAAACATTATACGAGGTGAGTGTTCACTGTGAATGCAACTAGTCAGTCCCCACTGCACTGCTTTGTAGAGGATCTTTGGTCAACTTCGATGTAATAAATGGACCCGTTTTCTTCATTTAAAGTAGAATTGTTCTGTTGTGGACATATATGTCATGAGCTGGAAAGCAACAAAGTCTTGACTGACCAGTGTTGGCAGTGCATCAGCAAAGTACAATTACCAGCCGGGAGAGTTTTAAGTGAAACTGCTCAGTTATTAAAGCAGTACAAAGGCATCAGAAGCAACAAAGTGTGTGTGTCAACATTTCGAAGCCAGTTACATCAACTCCCACAAAACGAAAACATTGTTTACGGTTGTGATTCTGAAGAGCAGATCACTGCCGTGGCATGAAGCTTCAGCTGGAGGGTACCTCTATGCGAGACGAACAAGTTTAATATCTGCACAGATAGGCAGGAATTGACAAGAACTGGAACAATTAAAGTGGATCAAAGGCTTGCAAGATGAGCTTGTGTGATTTGGTTTAGGGTTGGTGAGACGGAAGGTAAATGACTGGAATGAAGCAAGAATTCTGCGTTATGAAATGTGCTCCAACCATTAAAAAAAATGGTGATACAAAGGTACACACCCTTGTGTGTACACATTGTTCATTATTAAGTTTGTATGAAATTCTTTTGGTTTATCACACTGACACCAAATTCCATTTTTGTGCAATTGGCCGTTTTAGACCAAGTAGTAACTGGGATTTTTAAAAAAGCAATCAAGAAATTCAACAAATTGGGAATGAATAAACAGAAACTAGCGCCAGCTACTAAGTTAACCGAAAGGAAAGTTATTGCCGCAAGACGTGCTTGCTCAGGCACACTTGATCCACTTATCTTCTATCAGCTGTCTTTCATTACAGGCACATTCATTCAGCAATGTCAATGCAAATTATTTCTAGTCATTGTGAAATTGCCAGTAAATTCTGAATTTGTATTGAAAATCTTGAACACAAGATGTTGCTTCTGCCATCCACACCTTCAAACTAACCGTACATGTCGACCTTCAGGAGAGGAGGGAAGGGATGAACCCACCTTGGTGCTGATCTGAAGTCGGAACAGGAAAAATTCTAGTTGGTGTTTTCAAAGCGGCCTCATTAATTTCCGATTACCTCAAGCCAACATTTAAAGGGACACAGATCAACCTTGGCAGTAGAATTATACATCACTTATTGAGTTAATCTCCAAGTAAAATAGGGCTTCATCTGACTTGAGAATCAACGCTGTGTGAGATCTGCTGGTTCACTGCCTGGTTTGCAATGGATCGGTGTTGGGAGAACTCTCGGCTTGAGGTGCGGGCAGGTGTACTTGCCTGTTCACAACAAACAATGAGAAACTGCAAAGTGAAGATGACACCAACCAGTAACATTAAGAACCAATGACCTCTGCAAATGCATCCCTTGTTCACACAAAGCAGGACAAACCCGGTCTTCAGTCTGAAGAATGATGGGAGAAGTCAAGAGGAACCTACTCTCCAATAGTCTGCTCTCTGATTCCCAGTGTGAGTTTTGCCAGGTTCACTAGGCTCTGGGGAATATTTGACGATCTCGGCACTTCAGTGCAGAAGTTCCTCGGGCCAATGTCCTGGGCCCAGGCTTCTTCGGCTGCTTCATCAATGACCTTCCTTCTATTGTTTTGGAAGTGGGGAGGTTCACTGAGCTTCAATTACATTTGCAACTCCTCAGCAAATGAACTGGACGATGCTTGGGTATGGGCTGGTCAGGGACGAGCAATGTTTGAGCGTGACCAGTGAATTTGGCTTTTGATTATACAATCGAGTGATACAGTGTGGAAACAGGCCCTTCAGCCCAATTTGGCTACACCGACCAACATGTCCCATCTACACGAGTCCCACCTGCCTGTGTTTGGCCCATATCTGTCTAAACCTATCCTAATCATGTACCCGTCTAAACGTTTCTTAAATGTTGCAATAGTACCTAGAAACATAGAAAATAGGTGCAGGAGGAGGCCATTTGGCCCTTCGAGCCAGCACCGCCATTCATTATGATCATGGCTGATCATCCACAATCAGTAACCTGTGTCTGTCTTCTCCCCATATCCCTTGATTCCACTAGCCCCTAGAGCTCTATCTAACTCTCTCTTAAATCTATCCAGTGATTGGCCTTCACTGCCCTCTGTGGCAGAGAATTCCACAAATTCACAACTCTGGGTGAAAAAGTTCCTTCTCACCTCAGTTTTAAATGGCCTCCCCTTTATTCTAAGACTGTGGCCCCTGGTTCTGGACTCGCCCAACATTGGGAACATTTTTCCTGCATCCAGCTTGTCCAGTCCTTTTATAATTTTATATGTCACTATAAGATCCCCTCTCATCCTTCTAAACTCCAGTGAATACAAGCCTAGTCTTTTCAATCTTTCCTCATATGACAGTCCCACCATCCCAGGGATCAATCTCGTGAACCTACGCTGCACTGCCTCAATTACAAGGATGTCCTTCCTCAACTACCTCCTGCATACACCCACAATGTGTTAAAACGTTACCCCTCAAGTTCCTGTTAAAACTTTCCCCCCTCACCGTAAACCTATGACCTCTATTTTTCTATGTGCATAACTATCACTGGCTCCACACCACCATCATCCTGGGAGGCACCATTAACCGGATATTCAGCTGGATCAGCTCCATAATATTGTGGCTACATGAGCAAGTCAGAGACGATGTATCCTCTGGCAGCTGATTTGCCTCCTGGCACCCTGAAGCCTTTCCACCATTTACACGGCACCTCGAATGTATAATGGAACACTCTCCACATGCTCGCTGGAGTGAAACCTCAACAATACTGAGGTCCCCCCTTCTAAACTTCAGCGAGTACAGGCCCACGGCTGACAAACACTCATCACAGGTTAACCTACTCATTCCTGGGATCATTCTTGTAAACCTCCTCTGGACCCTCCCCAGGGCCAGCACATCCTCAGATATGGTGCCCAAAATGGCTCACAATATTCCAAAAGCGGCCTTACCAGCGCCTTACAGAGACTCAGCATTACAGCATTGTACACAAGCCCTCTTGAAATAAATGCTAGCGTTGAGTTTGCTTTTTTTACTACCGATTCAACTTGCAGATTAACTTTTGGGGAATCTTGCACCAGAACTCCCAAGTCCCTTTGCACCTCCTATTTCTGGATTCTCTCCCTATTTAGAAAATAGTCCACACCTTTATTCCTACTACCAAAATGCATGACTCCACACTTTGCTCCACTATATTCCATCTGCCACTTCTCTGCCCACCCTCCCAACCTGTCCAAGTCCTTCTGCAGAGTCCCTGTTTTCTCTACACTAGCAGCCATTGCACCTATTTTCGTATCATCTGCAAACCTTGCCACAAAGCCTTCAATCCCCTCATCCAAATCATTGACATATGCAACGTGAAGAGTAGCGGCCCCAGCACTGGCATTATTCAAAGCCACAGAATCGGGGCCACTTGTTGAAGGTGACCTGCTGCACTCCACAGCGTGTTCCAATAGTGAACGATTAATGCAAATCCCTGCAGCGGAATTTCCTCAACCTGGTTTGGGTGTCTCCACTTTATCTACGTTTGTTGACTTTGGAAATGTATTGCACTCACTGGCATTGTGCACAATCTTCTCAAACGTTCTCTGTGCTGCCTGTTGTCCCCATGGCCAACTTGTGTCGGAGCTGCAATTGCCTTTGAGTTCACACCAACACTCTGTGCAAACATGAAATCTAGCTGCCCAAATACAATAATACTACCTTCCTCCTGTAATGTCCTGGAAATAACTATTGTGGCTTGCTTCAACAGCTATACTATTGTTCAGTTGAGTCGTCCTGGAACAGCATCAGACTTGCTGAGCACCCTTGATGGGTAATAGAAAGTGCTCTGAAGACTAATGCCCTTTGATAGTTCCTTTGCCTTCCCATCTGGAGAGGATGCAGTGCCGGATTAACTGATGTGCGGTGAAGAGACAATGTGGGATGAGGCCCAATCAACAGAACGGAAAAGCTTCAGATAACAGTTTGGTTTACAGAATTGATCTGGAAAACTTAAGGAAATAAATTCTGAACATTAGCCTTCTTGACAAAAATCAATCAACAGAGCTGTGCTTGCATGGAAATGGCCAGTGTGGCACCAAGGGGTACGGGACAATGGTGTTGAATTTAAAGGCAAGCAAGCCGGGTTGAGTTTCTAGATGCAGTAGGGTAACTTGAGTCGGCGCCACCATTTAATTAGATCACAACTACCCTGGCAGTAACTTCAACTCTTCCTTCCCATTTACCCCCAGTAACATTTTTCCCCCATGCTTATAGAGAATTTATCTTCACTGCTCATTGATGGAGAGAGTTCCAAAGACTCTCATTTCACTTTGAGAAAAGAAATTCACCTCACCTCTTTCCGAAATGGGTGACCCCCTTATTTTTAAACAGTAATCCCTAGTTCTGAATTTTTGGCACAATGGAATCATAGTTTGTACAGCACAAAAACAGGCCCTTCAACCTACTGAGTTCATGACAACCATCCATCACCTGTTTACACCAATCTTGCACTAATCCCATTTTATTCTCCCACCATTCCCCTCAACTCCCACTCACCTACACATTAGGGACAATTTACAACGGGCAATCAGCGTAGCAGGCCGCATGTCTCTGAGATGTTGAAGAAAACCTGAGCAGCCTAGGAAACCTATGCAGTCACAAGGAGAGCGTGCAAAGTTTGCACAGATGAACCGGAAGTCAGGATTGAACCTGGATCTCTAGAGCTGGAAAGAGGAAACATCCTCTCCATACCTACCTCGTCAAGACCCCTCTGGATCTTTCATGCTTCAAGCCACATCTCACTGTTTTAATTTCCAACAGGTACAAGCTTAGCCTGCTCAACCTTTCATCATACGGCAGCCCATCCATTTTAACAACAAAGACAGCTATGAATCTGCAAAATTTGAATATATTGTGTAGTCACCATCACCCATCATGGGAAAGAGACTGGAGCCATTGATTGGGTATGCAACTAATCACTAAAGTCACGCCAGGAACAAGATGGTTCAAGAAGTAGAGTGAGGAGTCACCTGGCACAATTTTCACACAATGAAAGACATTGAAGCTGGGAACAATGTCGACTGATTATGCATTATACTAAGGGAATAAATGGGCAAATTGGAACAAATGCTCTGCACACCGGGAGTTATTATAACACGGAATGCTCTCCCACAAGTGACCATTGAGACAAAGATTAGAACTAACATAATTTAAAAGGAAATTAGATAAGTTTTGGATAAAGGAAATTGAAAAAAATAAATGTGATCAGAATGCGTTGGATTTAAGGGTCACCAGGAACACATGGATTGTATGGGGATGGTTTCAATGCTCCACACAGCCAGTGTTCTGAACGTGTACAAGCCACACGGACTCTCGTCCTCCAGCCACACTAACTGGCAAGCTTGTCCAACCTTTCGTTAAATAGAACGGGAGGCTAAGGATGTCCCAGTGTCCACAAGGAAGATTTCCTCAGTGTGGTCGTCACCATCAAGCAGAAGGTTCTGCATTCAAGTGCAACCTAAGCAGCAAGGCCAGCAGGCAGCCCCTGTCGCACTGGGCAGAGCTGCCCATCCAAAGTTGGGCCGTTCACAGCAGGAAGTAAATTGAAGTGTCTTCTCCCCGCTGAATGCACAAGATCTCATGGCACGATTTCAACAGGGAATCATGTTGATCCCTGGTTGATATTCCTCCCTTGGTCAACATTGCCAGATCACACTAGCCGGTCATTATAGCTCTTTGCTGCTTGTGGGAGCTTGCAGTGCTGAACTTGGCAGCAAAGTCTGATCAAAAGTATTAGTTGCCTCCAATACCTCCTGACAAGAAAATGAAAGACACTGAACAATAGCAAGTCTTCCTTTATCACAATCATCATCCATCAATGAGGTGTTCACAAATATATTTAAACTCTGTCTCCTAAAAAATGTGGAGATCTACCATTTAACAATTGCACCGCACAATACTTTAACACCAACCAACTACAAGCACACCAAAAATAACCTCAACGGAATATTTCGATTCACTGGAAAACCTCAAGCTGATTCTAATCTATCTTCACACTTAAGTCATCTGTACTAAACAAATGATGTACAAATGGCAATAATGCTCAGAGCTAATTTTCCTTTGTTATAAAAATTGAATAAAAAAGCAGGAATGTAATGCTGGGGCTTGATATGGCACTGGTCAGACTGCATTTGTCATACTGTGAGCAGTTTTGTGCCCCATATCAGAGGAGGGATGTGCTGGCTTCGGAGGGGGTCCAGAGGAGGTTTCCGAGAATGATTCCCGAGATGATTGGGTTCACATCTGAAGAGCATTTTATGGCACTGGGCCTGTGCTCACTGGAGTTTAGAGGGATAAGGGGGGATCTCGTTGAAACTTACCGAACAGTGAAAGGCCTGGATAGAACGGGTGTAGAGGATGTATCTTGGACCAGCGGGTACAACCTCCGAATATAAGGATGTACCTTCTTTCTAAAGATGAGAAGAAGTTTATTTTGCCAGAGGGTAGTGAATCTGTGGAATTCATTGCCATAGAAGGCAGTGGCCAAGTGCTTGGGTATTTTTAAAGTGGAGATTGGTGGAGTAGAGTCAATGGGCTGAATGGCCTAATTCTGCTCCTATGACTTATGAACTTACAAACTTACAGAATTTGTTAAAAGATCTAAACATGGATGCATAGAGTGACAATGCTGTTCAAAGGCTGAGTGCCTGTAATGAAAGCTCATTGATCTGAAACCCAATGTCACCCTCTACAGATGTTGCCTGAGCTGCTGGGTATTTCTAGCTTTCTGTGCTTTTAATTTGGAGTGGATATGATTGGGTAACTCTACTGTTGCTCGAACTTGCTGACTGGGTTGCATTGTGGCCCAGATTGAATTGAAATATATACTTCATGTGTCTCTAATCCTCCAGTCCTGCACTTCTGGTGAAAATACCCAGCTGGGAAAAATGCCGTACTATTTCGTTTACTGTAGATTTTGTTTCCTCCAATCTTCATAAGTTCTGTTCGCTGAGTAACTTGCTTTTCAGCTGGACAATTGAGTATTTGCTGGAAGCTCTGGTGCTATTCCCAGCCAACATCCAAAACCTTGGCTGACACAGACCTGTCAATAGTGACTTTTAAAAGTTTGCAAAATCAAAAAAAAATGTTATTTCAATGAGAAGAAAGCTGGTCAAATAGAATCTAAAGAAATATTGCAGAAAGTAACGAACCAGGCATCTAATTACATCAGAGCCAGCACCAATTAGTGGCACCGAGTCTCACACCAAATGTTTAACATGTTTATAATGCTTCCCTTAGAATAGTTTAATCCAGTAAAGAAATAGCTCACCAGGGTACGATGCAACAGTGTGAAATCTTCCTGATTAAGCTGCAGCAATGGCTTTAATCCCATATACCATGTGCCCAATAAATGCACGTGTATCAGCCTGAAATGAGGCATGAACATCAATTGACGTCATCACAAGTCTGTAATCACAAATGAACATATAGCTCTTGTTAAACAGCATTCATTCATTTGTACATAACAGGATGTTCTGCAGGGTTCATTCACATAATGGTAGGTATTAGGCACTGAACTGTATGGAGATGCCAGTCTCCACATGCTAGTCTGGGGAAAGGGAGGTCTGGGGCAAGCTGAGCAGTCACAACTCTCTAGCTAACTGGAAACATTCTTTCCGGGCCTGTTGCCTGGCTGCAAATCTTGACCTAGTTGGCTAATGATTTTTCATGAGGTCACCGATATCTTTCAAGAAAGCCACAGCACCGGTGGTTGCTGAAAGGAAAAAGTGCCAGAATCAATAAATGTTACGTTGCACTGTGCTGTGGCTGCTTGGAAGGAATCTCTGGCAAGAACGTGTCGAGTTAATGGGTGCTGCCCAGGGTCTTCCAAAACATGTCACCAGATTTCCCTGTAACCTATTCTCCCAACATGTTTCTCAATTCTATCACCCACACTACACTCTATTAAGGACAATTTATCAATTTACCTGCTGCTCTTGTCCTCTTTGCTGGCAGATGTTGTGTGTTAGGGAGCTGCTGGGTGGGGTGCAAATCACGCAGGCTGCCTTGTCCTGGATTGTGTTGAGCATCTTTAGTGTTGGAGGCTGTTCTCATCACGGCAAGTGGAGAGTATTTCATCTTGATGCAGGAAGGAACTGACGATGCTGGTTTATTCCAAAGATAGACACAAAATGCCGGAGTAACTCAGCGGGACAGGCAGCATCTCTGGAGAGAAGGAATGGGTGACGTTTCGGGTCGAGACCCATCTTCATACGAGGCTGGGGAAAGGGAAATGGAGAGATATAGACGGTCCCGCTGCGTAACTCCAGCATTTTGTGTCTATCTTTGTATTTCATCTTGACTTGAGCTTTGTAAATGGTGGGGAGGATTTTGGGTGTCAATAGACAAATCAATCACATCTGGGCAAGGGTGCCAGGTCATTGGTGAGTGAGTGCTGGGGACAATGTGCTGCAGGACATTGTTGACAGTGCTTCTGCATCGATGACACGATAGTGCAAGGAGGTCATTGACAGGAGCACAAAAACTCCAAAACACCTTTGATCTCACGTGTGAAAGTTTCTATGTGCAATCCAGGATTTGCCATGGACTAAAGCAGGTGTTTTTAAAAAAAATGTCAATGCATCCTCGGTCAGTGCTAAATACTCCCCTTAATGGGGCATTGGGAAAAGTGATCCACAATTTATCAGTTGCGATAAATATCCTCAGTCAAAGGGTTGTAAATCTTTGGAATTCTACAGGTCAGAGGCTACATGGAAATGCTCAAGACCCAAATGCGTAGATCTTTGGGCATGAATTGAGATCAGGAATCAGGAAACATATGAATCAGGTGGAAAGTTGATTTTTGGTACCGGAGCTCCCAAATCCATTAATGGCTGCACTGAATATCCAATCACCCACAAGTCAGCCTTATAGCTAATGTTGGCATTGTACCCAACTAATGAGGATGCACTACTCAACTGAACAATTTTACCATGCAGAGAGGAAAGAAGAATCTTATACTTTCACTGCCTAGTAAAATCTCAAGCAGTCTCACAGTGTATGCTATCTTTCTGAGGTCTGGTCACTATTGTAATGAAGGGTTCAATTCAGTACCTTGTACATGGTTTAAAACTAGGAAGCAGAATTTTGGATAAGCAGGTACCAATGTTTCTGAAACACATTGGTTTGCTGTGCTAGGGGTGAGAGATTAGTGCTGCATTTACGAAGGGAAGAGATAGTCTAAATCCTTCAAATGGAGTCCTGCTGGAAACAGCATCAGTTCCTGTGGTCCTCATGTGGAAACCCTGAACACTCAGAAGTATCCAGTCCAATCTAATGCCCAGATTTGGAAAAGGTTATAAACTTAATTACTCTGGGCTAAGTGCACCTTTATGCTCTAAAGCTGATGAAAGTATCCTCTATTCCTTCCAATTTCTAAATAAACTCACCCGCATATGGATAATGGCAGGAGCTAAATATTTTTAAAAACTTGGACGAGGGTGAGTTCAGAAAGAAGATTTGTTTTATTTTTGTGGGTGGGGGTATGCGGGCTAGGGGGAACAAAATTTTCATAATAAAATGGAGAAGACAATCTGAAAATTGTTATCCTCCCCAACTTTCACCAGTGTACAGAAGTTGGTAGAACACAGATAGGTTTACCACAACAATTATGTTGACATTGTGATTTCATCTGTAAAACCTGAGACGTTGTGCACTGACATTGAAGTCAGGCCAGATGACTTACGAATATTTACAAGGGTAAGGCGTGAATCAGTGTGATAAGCCTGATAAGTGTGCTGCCTTTACTAAGTGCCATGGCAGCAATCCATATAATCACAGTTATTAAACCTGCTGCACTATGACTTCTGCACTTGGACAGGTGCACGGACAGGAAAGGTTTAGAGGGATATGGGCCAAATGCGGTAAATGGGGCTGGCTTAGATGGGGCATCTTAATTGGCATAGACAAGTTGAGCCAATGAGCCTGTCTCTGTGCTGTATAATTCTGTGACCCTATGACTCATGTGAGGAGGAAGAAGGGGTGGGGTGAGGGGAAAGGAAGAAACTATTTTTTCCTGTTCAGGAACTTCTACGCTTAAACATTAGAAATTAAACTTGTGCTACCTTTTCTCAGGAGCACAACACATTTGCAATGCATTTTAAGAGAAGGTTGATTGCTTTGGATAAGTTCTATTGAAAGGTTGAATCTCACTCAGAAAGAAAAGTAAAATTTGAACACATTTTATATCCCATCCTTTCTCAGTTTGTTTGTTCTTGGTGTGGTGTGGAATCAGTGCATCAGGAGATTGGGAGTGGGCTCTGCTTGGGGAATGGAGCAGTGACCATCCCCAGAGACTCATTCTGTCAATACCTCCCCCACCTTCAATATTCAAACAGACCACCCACGGGTGACCTCCACCACTCATTTATCAGCACTTAAATTATGGTGTGATTAAGTGATTCATTATTAGACCATTTGAGCACACAAATTAAGAGTGGGAGGAAGCCACTTGGTTCCTCAAGCCTGCCCACTATTCAATGAGACCATGACTGATCTAAATGTAACCCCAACTCCACGAACCCCACTATCCCCCTTTCTTATCAAGGATCTATCCCCACTGTTCTAAATATAATCTAACGCTTTGCTGCCATCACACTCTGAGGAAGAGAATTCCAAAAGCTCACAACCCTATGAGAGAAAGAAAAGTTGCCTAATCCCTGCTTTAAATGGGCAACCATTTGTTCAGGAGATTTTTTCAAAATAGTGACGCTGCCTCTAGTTCTTTCACAAGACTGAATAGCACGCAAAACAAAAGTTTTTCACTGTACCTCAGTACACGTGACAATAATAAACTAAACTATAGAGGAAATATTCTCTCCACATCTCCACATCGGGACCCCTCAGGATCTTATGCATTTTAAAGTCTAGCCTTTCCTCATAGGGCAACCCATCTATTCCAGATATTTGTCTGGTTATCCTTTCTTGGAGTTGCAATGTATGAATGTCTTGTTTTCAACAAGGAGAGCAATGCAGTGCAGAATGCCACATATGCTATGGATGAGTTGGCAATGAGAACTCATGGGCAGAACGGTGACGCAGGGGTAGAGTTGCTGCTTTACAGCGCTTACAGCGCCAGAGACCAGGGTTTGATCCTGACTATGGGTGCTGTCTTTACTGTGTTTGTACGTTCTCCCCGTGACCGCGTGAGTTTTCTCTGCGAACTTTGGTTTCCCTCCACACTCCAAAGACGTACAGGTTTGTAGATTCATTGGTTTGCTATAAATGTAAATAGTGATGTAGGATAGTGTTAGTGTGCGGGGATTGCTGGTCGGCGCGGAGTCGGTGTGCCGAAGGGTCAGTTTCCACACTGTATCTCTAAACTAAACTAAACTAAAGACAGATCACTGGGGACACCAGAAACATATTGGGGGCAGTTAAATAAGAGGTACCTGGAGATGCCCCGGCTGTGATTGGAAGGGGATGGGTAAATCCACATGAGGAGAACAGCACAGTAATATTGTTGGAGGAGGAATGTGTAATTGACAGCTTCAAAGACTGAAGAGATGTCAATGCACCATGGATGCCAATTGAGTGCCAGAGTGACAAAGATTCATATTGTATTTGCTGCTGCTGAAATTGAGAGAACTTTCATGGTTAAAAATAAAATAGTGGTTACTGTTGAAGGTTGGGAGCATTTTGCGAGTCATTATATTTAAACCACTGCAGGAAATGTTTGCTTTTAGCTGCTTCTCAACTGAAGCCCCACATTTCTAAATCTGTATGGAAAAAACTGTTGGAATGCCTCTACCAATGATTTAACCCAGTGCCCTCATTAAATTAAACATGGATATGTTTATACTGAAAAGCACCATTAAGTATTAATGTTTTTACTTACTGGGGAAACACTCAGGGCCCCTATTTCAAGAGCTTTTTATGGAACAGTAGCAGGGATTTCTAATTATACCAGTTGAAGTAATCAGCCGGCACACACACACACACACACACACACACACACGCGCACACACACACGCACACACACACACACACACACACACACACACACACACACACACACACACACACACACACACACACACACACACACACACACACACACACACACACACACACACAGCCTTCTGCAGTGGAAATCTCTTGTGGACCATTTTGCTGGCTCTCAGATGAAATGGGGCTTTTTGTTGCTTGGAATCTGAGGCCAGCTCCCCAGCTGAAGCTGTCAGGTGCTGCATTTGACACCAAACACTGGAGGTATTTTATTATTACAAGACGACAAAGAACACGTTACATTCAGAGAAAAATAACACCGGCACCTGCTCCGATTTGGAAGCTGACTCACCTGTCACTTTGCCAAACTGACGTTCATCGAAAAGCGTTTTCTTCAAGAGCTTGAAGTAATGACCTGTGTGTTGGGGAATGCAACAAAGCTAACCTATTCACAGGCCCATTTTAGTGAGAAAATGAAAGAATGCAAGTTTCTGTGAATGTCTATTGGCATACTCTCAGAAATACAAAGCTGTATTCATGAAGAATGAGGAAAAAATGAGTTCCACTACTTGGTATAAATCATATTAGTTCATCACACATGAACATTGCTGGGTCCCATTACCCAATTAAGCAGGTATTTACCTGCATTTAGACTCACTGAACAGTCTCTTTCTTACATTTATACTACCCTTTTCATGATTTAATATTTAAAATAGTTCATGTCTTCAAAACTGATGTTTTGATACTTGTAGTTGTAAACCGTCTTTGAACCAAGTGGATACAGCATCCATAAAAGAGAGAGCAATGGGCAAAGACGATGGCTGAATTGATTGTAACCTCAGTGCCACATTCTCCTCTTCTGCCCGTAACCTGTCTTGTTGATGCCTGTTTGGAAACTATCTACAGGCACTCCCTGTGTTGTGGCTGTTGGGGTTATGGACTTTCATCCTGACAGAAATCACAACTCATTACCCAAAGATTTGAGATATGAAATTACAATTTCTCTGTGGGTTTTGTGTGAAAAAAATTAAGGGAAAGATGGAAATGTTTAAAGGAGATTGCATGGCAAGTTTTTTACAGAGAAGGTAGTGAGTGCCTGGAACGCATTGGCAGGGGTGGGGGCAAGTAAGATAGTCACGTTTAAGCAGCTCTTAGATGGGCACATGGAATGAAGCGGAAGTGGCGGCGCCTAACGGCTGCGGCTCGCTAGCAGTCTGTTCGTCTTTTTTCCTTTTTTTTTGTTGTGTGTCGGTGTTGGGATGGTTTTTGTATTTTTTTTTTTGGTTGTGTATGTGTGGGGGGTGGTGGTGTGGGTGGGGGGGTGGTGGTGTGGGTGGAGGGGTGGTGGTGTGGGTGGGGGGGTGGTGGTGTGGGTGGGGGGGTGGTGGTGTGGGTGGGGGGGTGGTGGTGTGGGTGGGGGGTGGTGGTGTGGGTGGGGGGGTGGGGGAAGCTTTTCTCTTCCTCACGGCGCGGGGTGCGGCTCGACTGCGGGGCCTAACATCGCCCGGTGCGGCTCGGCCGCTGGACTTTACATCGCCCGGTGCGGCTTGGCCGCTGGACTTAACAGTGCCCGGTGCGGCTCGGCCGTGGGACTTTACATCGCTGGTGCGGCTAGGCCGCTGGACTTAACAGTGCCCGGTGCAGCTCGGCCGCGGGACTTAACATCGCCCGGTGCGGCTCGGCCACGGGACTTAGCTGCGCAAGGCTTGGTCGCGGGGCCTTTCATCGCCCGGCTCGGCTGCGAGACGTTTCAGCGCCCGGTGCTATTCGGCCGCGGGGACTTCCATCCCCTTGCGGGGACTGTGCGGGTCGGTCGGGGACGAGCTGTCTGTCCGTGGGCGTGGGGAAGAGAGTGGAAGTTTTGTTGCCTCCATCACAGTGAGGGGTTGTTTGGAGTCACTGTGATGGACGTTTGTGTTGGGGTTATGTGTCTTGTGTTCTTTTTTTCTATGACTGCTATGTAGTTTCGCTCGGTACTTCGGTACCGAATGACAAATAAAGCTCTGTTATACCTGTTATACTGTTATATGCAGAGAATGGAGGAATATGGATCATTCAGTTTAGCATCATATTTGGCACAGACACCGTGGCCTGTTCCTGTGCTATGTTGTTCTATGTTTCATTAACCCAGCATTTTTTGAACTCGCCTTTCTTGAGTTGAAGATACAGTGTGCAGCTTCGCATTATGGAAGATTGTAGTGCAAGCCATATTCTAGGAATGCAACACACACCCCCTCTACTGTAATGCTTGGGTTGCCTGTACTGCTAGAATCTCCAAAGATTCTGCAGTCGCTGCTTTTTGGGGAAGGGAGCTCCGAATACTCAGAGCCCTCAATTCGAGATTATAGCAAAAGTGGAAACAACCCCCAAGATCTTATTTCAATCAGGCTGCTTTTCAATCTTCTCAACCCCAGCAATACAAGCTTAGCCTGTGTAACTTTTCTTCGTAAGACTACCTGCCCATCCGAAAGGGTGACACAAAATGTTGGAGTAACTCAGCGGGTCAGGCAGCATCTCAGGAATGAAGGAATGGATGACGTTTCCGGTCAAGACCCTTACTCCAGCATTTTGTGTCACCCATTCCTTCTCTCAATAGACAATAGGTGCAAGAGTATGCCATTCGGCCCTTCGAGCCAGCACCACCATTCAATGTGATCATGGCTGACCTCTCTCCTTACATGCTGCCTGGCCCGCTGAGTTACTCCAGCATTTTGTGTCCACCTTCGATTTGAACCAGCATCTGCAGTTATTTTCCTGCCCATCAGAAGGCTGCTTTGCACATATCAGCATTCTTCCTTACAAAAGGAGACCAATACTGAACATTGTACTCCAGATGTAGTTTCACCGGTGCCCCATATAACTGGTGTATAAAGTCCCCACGTTTGTATTCAATTCCCCATGCAATAAGCAATAATATTTTGTTTGCTTTCCTAATTGCTTGCTGCATATGTTACTACCCCACTGTGAATCATACATTGGGACACCAGATCCCTCTGCATCTCAGAACTCAGAAATCTCATTATATGCTTCTTTTGATTTTTCCTGATCAAATGGACAATTTCACATTTTCCCACATTGTTCTCCATTGCCAGTTCTTTACGTACAAACTTGACATTTCTATCGCAACTTACTTTCTTTGCATCATCAGCAAATTTAGCTAAAAAGAAAATCAGCAAATCCTATCCTAAATGAACCAGAAAAAGACCCATTTAGAACAAGGAACATAGAAAAGTACAGCACTGGAACAGGCTCTTCGGCCCACAATGCCTGTGCCGAGCATAATGCTAAGATAAACTCATGTCCTCTAACTGCACATGATCCATATACCTCCATTCCCTGCATACCCTGTGCCTATCCAAAAGACTCTTAAATGCCACTAATGTATTTTATATTTATGCTATATTTCTGAAGAAAATAGGTGCAGGAGTAGGCCATTCGGCCCTTAGAGCCTGCACCGCCATTCAATATGATCATGGCTGATCATCCAGCTCAGTAACCTGTACCTGCCTTCTCTCCATACCCCCTGATCCCTTTAGCAAAAAGGGCCACATCTAACTCCCTCTTAAATATAGCCAATGAACTGACCTCAACTACCTTCTGTGGCAGAGAGTTCCACAGACTCACCACTCTCTGTGTGAAGAAATGTTTTCTCATCTCGGTCCTAAAAGACTTCCCCCTTATCCTTAAGCTGTGACCCCATGTTCTGGACTCCCCCAACATCGGGAACAATCTTCCCGCATCTAGCCTCACCAACCCCTTAAGAATTTTATATGTTTCTATAAGATCCCCCCTCAGTCTTCTAAATTCCAGCGAGTACAAGCCTAGTCTATCCAGTCTTTCTTCATATGAAAGTCCCGCCATCCCAGGGATCAATCTAGTGAACCTTCTCTGTACTCCCTCTAAGGCAAGAACGTCTTTCCTCAGATTAGGAGACCAAAACTGCACACAATACTCCAGGTGCGGTCTCACCAAGGCCCTGTACAACTGCAGTAGAACCTCCCTGCTCCTAAACTCAAATCCTCTTGCTATGAATGCCAACATACCATTCGATTTCTTCACTGCCTGCTGCACCTGCATGCTTGCTTTCAATGACTGGTGCACCATGACACCCAGGTCACGTTGCATCTCCCCTTCTCCTAATCGTTCACCATTCAGGTAATACTCTGCTTTCCTGTTCTTGCCGCCAAAGTGGATAACCTCACAAGAAGGGTCTCAATCCGAAACGTCACCCATTCCTTCTCTCCTGAGATGCTGCCTGACCTCCTGAGTTACTCCAGCATTTTGTGAAATAAATACCTTCGATTTGTACCAGCATCTGCAGTTATTTTCTTACACTATGCTATGTTTCCTGTTAGCAGCCAATTTTCTATGCACTCCTAATATGCTCCCTCATACGACATGAAGTTTACTTTCTGCTATGACCTTTGATGAGGCACTTTCTCAAATGCCTTCTGGAAACTAAGCATAATACATGTAGGTGTGAGGAAGGAGTTTTAAAGGGATCTGAGAGGAATGTTTTTTACACGGAGGGTATCTGGAACGCACTGCCAGAGGAAGTGATGGAATCAGATTCAATAATTACATTAAAGAGACTTTTAGACAGACATTTGAATAGGCAAGGCACAGCAGGTCAGGCAGTATCTGTGAAGAAACCAGCAGAGTTAACGTTTCAGGCTGATGACCCTTCATCAGAACTGGCAAAGTGAGTAAACTATTGTGATTAAAGGTTTGTGCTTGAAGAATAGGGGTAAGCTGAAGGGATCAGGGGGTATGGAGAGAAGGCAGGTACAGGTTACTGAAGAATAGGGGTAAGCTGAAGGGACTTGATAGGCTGAATGGGTTGCATTTGTTGTAAGGAAATATGGAATAAGCATATTCTTGTGCAATTTTGAAAGTTAGGATCAAGTCATTACTTGGTCACCATAAGTTATTCTTAGAAATATATATCAGGAACTTGTGCCCATTCAGCAATGCACCCTGTTGAAGTTGCATTACCCATGAATAATAATCACTTTCCCTGCAGCAATCCATAGATTAACTGCAGTCATGGTAGGGTCTCCCACTCTATCTTGAATGGCAGGTATTCAATTTAGACTCATCCTCTGCAGAAAAACCTATCAGCTGTAACAGAGAAAGTGCATTTAGTTAATCAAGGCCACTGCTGGATATCGGCCTCTGGGTCTAATCAATTCCTCCGAGGCAGTTATGCTATTATTTAACATTTATATGTCCCAAATAATTATCTCAGGTTCTTTTTAAAGGGATTCACAGCTCTGCTTTAACAGAGACTTACCAACATCCATGTGACTTTATTTTGCAAACACCTTGAAGTTTCTCTGAATGCTGGAAACACTCAGCAGGTCAGGCATCATCTGTGAAAAGAGAAACAGTGTTAACATTTCATGTTGATGATCTATCTGAAGCATTGACTGCATTCAATGAAGCATTGAATAATTCTCTTTCCACAGCATTTTCTATACTTTATTTTGGATTTCTAGTATTGCATTTAATTATTTTTTTAAAATACCTTTACATTCCTTTTGTGATTAACTTTAATTCCTCTCCTTATTTTAGTTCTCCTTCCAAACACCATCACCAATTACCTCAACATGGTGCTTCATAATCCTCACCTCTTAACCCTCTTGGTGCCACTGAAATTAAGCTCGAGGTACTAGTTTCTCTTCATAACTACAACCTTGCTCCCTGCGACACTCCTTGAATCCTTTATGTAATAGGCCATCCAAAACTAATACCACAATTTGCTTGACCAAAGAGCTTCCTTTCTTCTGAAATGCTACTTCATTTGATGCAAAACTCAAGATTCCATTGTTTTTATTATGCTTTCTACCATTTTTTAATAATGTAACTTTATTTGAAAAGAAAATTAGGGCAAATTAAAATGAATCCTTGGAGCTGCCAATGCATTCATGTCCCTCTTGTTCCTATGGTCACAGGAAGGATTTACATGTGTCAGTAGAAATCAGATGCCACATCTCCATGGATGTCTGATCACCACCAAGGATCAGGCAGCCAGTTTAACTAGGTCTCGACAGTTACTGTGTCCAAGGCGAGGCACACTCTTCGTCCCTATAACATCCAAAGACCCAAAGCCAGAAACCGAGGAGCAGCCCCTTCAAGTAGTGAGCTGCAGTATTGGTCTAATCTGCTTAGCACTGCCCGTTTTAATGATGTGTGCCAGTAAAGTTAGGTCGCCCTGCTACATTACAATGCATTCCTTTTAATTCATGTGCCACATTTTTCTCATGGTTCTTATCAAAAGCTGCAGCATTCTTAAACTGGCTAAGCAATGTCTTCGTACTATTTCTCACACGAATTCTATTCAATTGAAAAAGCAGTTCCATTCCTCTAAAATCTGGGCTGATGTACCTTTTTGATTAAATACATTACTGTTATATTCATTACTTCATGGAAAGAAAAATCAATGGCAAGGTTTGTGTGCACACAGTCCATGCAAATACAGGTGACATTTTACATACTTGCAGTCAGATTGAACACATGAAAATCACTGAGATGAACTGGCTCATGACTTCCCAGCTTCTCCCTATATCCTTCTGAGAATATGATGCTACATTTGATATCATCCAGGTCCCCGTAATTTTGCAATTTTATTTTGACCAATTGTAATAAAATCCCTACTGTTTCTTCCCTTGAAATAACAGCTCAACAATGGGCCTTTGTTAGACAGTTGTAACAAGGCTGCTCAACTTACATTGCTCCAGGTGCTCAGGGAAACGAAGCTTGTACTGGGTCTGAACCATTGCAGCTCTCTCACCTTTATCGGGTCAGACCCAGTGCTCCACTCTCCCATGTCCCAGACCCAGTGCTCCACTCTCCCATGTCCCAGATCCAGTGCGCCACTCTCCCATGTCCCAGACTGTATGCCACTCTCCCATGTCCCAGACTGTGCGCCACTCTCCCATGCCCCAGACCCAGTGCTCCACTCTCCCATGTCCCAGACCCAGTGCTCCACTCTCCCATGTCCCAGATCCATTGCTCCACTCTCCCATGTCCCAGACCCAGTGCGCCACTCTCCCATGTCCCAGACTGTATGCCACTCTCCCATGTCCCAGACTGTATGCCACTCTCCCATGTCCCAGACCCAGTGCGCCACTCTCCCATGTCCCAGACTGTATGCCACTCTCCCATGTCCCAGACTGTATGCCACTCTCCCATGTCCCAGACTGTATGCCACTCTCCCATGTCCCAGACCCAGTGCGCCACTCTCCCATGTCCCAGACTGTATGCCACTCTCCCATGTCCCAGACTGTATGCCACTCTCCCATGTCCCAGATCCATTGCTCCACTCTCCCATGTCCCAGAGCCAGTGCGCCAATCAATCATGTCCCAGAGTGCGCTAATCAACCATGTCCCAGACCCAGTGCTCCACTCTCCCATGTCCCAGACCCAGTGCTCCACTCTCCCATGTCCCAGACTGTATGCCACTCTCCCATGTCCCAGACTCAATCCAGTTCCCCTCCCTCCCTCCCTCTCTTCTATCAGGCTCAGCCCCATGGTCCTCCCATCCACTATCAATCTACCCCAATGCCATTCTCTCCCCTCTATTGGACCACACCCATTGTTCCTTTCAATTGATTGTCATTTTACAGTTTGTTTTTCATTTTGCTCAATCTTGACTCGGTCAAATGTGACTGTGTTTAAAACCAGCTCCAGAAACATGAGCACCTGTCCGAGGTTTACCTCCCTATGTATTAGGTCATTGCCAAATGCTGCCCTGTCAGGGCTGCCTGACTAGATATTCAACCCAGACTGGTTGCACTAAAGCTGCTTTATAGAGGCAGCTGAACATTCTTCTCAGTTTCTGTAGTCCGGTTCTTCAGAAGTCTACCCATCACCTTTTGGAGAACCAAAGGCATATTACATCTATATCTTCCACCAACACTTCATAACTGATGTATTAATCCTTTGCAGTTTACTGTGGGATGTTGCCAAACTTACTGGCTCGGTGTTTCCTACATTATTGCCAAATGCATTGGCTATAAAACACTTTGGTACATCTAAGGTCACTATAGATGCAATATAATTAAGGCCTGCTGTTAACAAATATGTTTTTGATTATCCTCTGCATTTCCTTTGCTGCCTTTGTTATTGGTTAATTTTCTGCTGCCCTGATTCTTCCCGAGGGCATAGTCAACCACACCACGAAACAGGATTTCAAAACCAGGTTGGCTCTTGATGTGGAAGAGGGGGGTGGGGAGGTTAATTGTACCATTGAGCAGACTAGAGCTGTACTCTTCAGAGTTCGGAGAAGGAAATGTGATCTCATTGAAATACACAAAATTCTTATAGGGCATCATGGAGTAGATGTTTCTCTCGGCTGGGGTGACCAGAATCAAGGGTCATATCTCAAAATCAGCAACTGGCTATTTGGCAATAAGGTAAAAGAAACGCTTTACAACCAGGGAATTCCCTACCCAAGCCTCTACTCTGTATCTTCAAAACAGGGGGCAACAGGTTTAGGCTATTATGGGATGTGATGGTTTAGTGCAGGAAAGAGGAGCCAAGGTAAAAGATCAGCCATGTCACATTGGAGACACGTAGAGCTGAGAAATGCTGCAGTAAAATGGTTCATTCTGAAGATGGGTCCTGACCCGTGATGTTATCTGTCCATTTCCCTCCGTGGATGCAGTCTGATCTACTCCAGCAATTTACTTTCAGCCGCACCATTTGTTTGGCAGAGTAGGAGCCAGGGGTTGAATGGCCCAGTCCTAGTTCCATCCTATATTATTATTAATATTGTGATTTCTTTGAAAGGTGTGCAACCATATCAGTACTTCCATTGAGTATTAACTCTTCCACTACGTCTGAAAGCAAAGCTATAAAAGATCTACCTTTGCCTGTTTGATCGTGATTAGGATTAGGAGAAACAGTATGTGAAAGCAGTCCTCTCGGATCCATCAGCAGTTACCATCCCTGACTCTTCCATTCTCCAGTTCTTGCTATATATTCAGATTTGTCAGACCATCTTTTATATATTTCACAGATGTTATATACCTTTGAGGTGTATAAATTCACAAGGAGTAGAGATGAGGTGAATATTCACAAGCCTTTTTCCCTGGGTAAGAAAGTCTGAATTTAGAGGGCCTAGAGTATCTTTGTCCCGCCCCCCTCCCCTGACATTAGTCTGAAGAAGGGTCCCAACCCGAAATGTCACCCATTCCTTCTCTCCAGAGATGCTGCCTGACCCGCTGAATTACTCCAGCATTTTGTGTCTACCTTCGATTGAAGATGAGAGGCAAGTTACCAGGCGGGTGGTGGGTGTATGAATTGAGCAGTACCCCAGAGG
Organism: Rhinoraja longicauda; assembly: GCF_053455715.1. NCBI lineage: Eukaryota > Metazoa > Chordata > Chondrichthyes > Rajiformes > Arhynchobatidae > Rhinoraja > Rhinoraja longicauda. Next base: position 30,922,343 of record NC_135964.1, on the reverse strand, counting down.
AAGCTGCCGAGGTGGGTGCAATGACAATGTTAAAAAAAACTTTAAAACAAGTATATGGGTATGGAAGGTTCAGAGGGAGATGGGCCTATTGCAGGGAAATGGGATTAGCTGAGTTATAAATTGGTCGAGTTGGGCTGAAGGGCACGATTCTGTGCTGTAAAACTCTAAGAACAAGACTTCAGCTAAAAGATTCCCGCCACTTCTAAATTTGCAGCTGGATCTAATTACTGCTTGCCTAAATTTATGCCAGAGTGAAGCTCAGAAATTAATAGACTGGACTTATCCAGGGCAGGCCAGGCCAGTAATAAATAGCAAACAAGCTCCTCCCAAAGAGAGCATTTGACTGAGGGAAGCCCGTTTTTGCCATGCTCACTGTAGTGTGACCTACACAGGTGAATTACCACCAGCTAAAGGCTGTTCATGATCCGAACCTTGACCTACACTGCAGTTCACTGATGTAATTAGCAATATAGGTTGGACAATGTTAACTCCAAACAATGAGCTGAGAACTTCTACACTAAACGCATTCTGCCTCTTGTGATTATGGGCATCCCCTAATAATCCCAACATTAGCAGCATTTCACCTACACTTACAGTTAATTTAATTTGCCCCTTATGTTTGGATTGCTCACAAATAATCGGATGAGTACAGAAATCTGTAAAAGATTATGGGTAATTCATTGAATAAATATCACGTTTCATATAATTAAATCTTCGTAGATAAAATGCAGCATGTACAATTTAATGCTAAATATAAATATTGGTACTGCTTTATTATTGGTATTAAGGTGAGAGGCGTGATGGATGTAAGGAATGAGCTATATTCCTGAGGTAACTGCAGAGTACAATTGGAATTACAATGTTTAAAATATATTTAGACAGGTACATAGATAGGAAATAGGGTTGCCAACTGTCCCGTATTAGCCGGGACATCCCGTATTTTGGGCTAAATTGGCTTGTCCCGTATGGGACCACGCTGTCCCGTATTAGGCCCGGACTGCTATGTAGGCTCGGACACTGTAGGCCTGGACACTGTAGGCCCAGACACAGCAGGCCCGGACACCGTAGGCCTGGACACTGTAGCCTGGGGGCCGCAACAGTCCCGGACAGTGGAGGCCCAGGGGCTGCCTCACAGGAGTTGCATAGCAACCCGCCTCCCGGACCGGGCGGCCACCATTGGTGGAGCGGGAGCATGTGACCGATGGGTGGGTGATGTCACCTTGTCACTTATTTGGGAGTGAAGAAGTTGGCAACTCTAATAGGAAAGGTCTTAGGATAGGATAGGATTTGGGGTGGCACAGTAGTGCACCGTTAGAATGCTGCCTCACAGCACCAGAGATCTGGGTTCAATCCTGATTACGAATGCTATCTGTGTGGAGTTTGTTCATTCTCCCTGTGACCTCGTGGGTTTTCTCTGTTGCTCCAGTTTCCTTCCACATTCCAAAGACGTGCAACTTGTTTGGTTAATTAGCTTCTGTAAATTGCCTATTAGTGTGCAGGATGCGAAAGTTTGAGAACATAGAACTGGTGAATGTGTGATGGATGCTCGATGTGGACCCGGTGGACCGAATGGCCGTTTCCATGCTGTATCTCTAAACTAAACTCAAGGATTGGTATGAGTTCATTATTATCATGTGTACTGAAATAGTGAAAAACACTGTTTGCGTGGTATCAAGTCAAATCGCACCAGACACAAGCATAACTGGTTGTGCAAAGAGAAAAATACCAGAATGCAGAATATAGTGTTTCAGTGTTCATAGCATTATAGTTACAGAGAAAGTATAGCTTAAAAAAGTGCAAGGTGTACAATTAAGTGGATTGGGAGAATGGGACTACACTCTAGCTTAAGGAGGAACCATTCAGTAGTCTGATAATGTCGGGAAAGAAGCTGTTCCTGACTCTGGTGGGACATGCTTTCAAACTTTTATTTCTTTGGCCCAATGAGAGATGGGAGAAGAGGGAATAATTGAGGTGAAACTTGATTGCTTTCCCGAAGCAGTGAGAAGTGTAGATGCAGTCAATGGCAGGAGGGGCAGTTATGGGGGAGGCTGGTCTGCGTGATGGACTGGGCTAGATCCACAACTCTCTGCCATTTCTTGCAATCTTGGGCAAACCTGTTGCCAAGCCAAGCTATGAGACATCCAGATAGGATACATTTTATGGTGCATGCAAAGAAGTGTGTCAGAATTGTCAGTGTGCTTTTTGGGCAATGTGGCTGGTCCAGGACAAATTGTTGGTGATATTAATAACTAGGAACTTGAAGCTCCCGATCATCTCCATTTCGGCACCATGATGTTGATTAGGGCATGTACTTTACCACGCTTCCTGAAGTCTATAGCTAGTTCCTTCATCTTGCAGATATTGAGAGAGAGGTTGTTGTTTTGACACCATGTTACTCAGCTCTCTATCTCCTTCCTGTACTCTATCCCATAATTGTTTGAGATCCAGTCCACCACAGTGGTATCATCCACAAACTTGTAATTGGTGTGGCAGCCAAAAAGTTATGAGTGCACAGAGTTTAGTAAGAAGGTGAAAACACATCTTTGTAGGGCACTGATATTGAGAATTATTGTGAGGATGTTTTGTTGTCTTTTCACCCTGATTGCGCCCAATTGCTCAGGAAGCCGAGCATCCAGCTGCAAAGGAAATATTGATTCCAAGGTCCAAGTGGTTGGAGATGAGCTTGAATGGGATGATGATGCAAGAGGATTTGAATTTAGGAGCAAGAAGGTCCTACTGCAGTTGTACAGGGCCCTGGCGAGACCGCATTTGGAGTATTGTGTGAAATTTTGGGCTCCTAATTTGAGGAAGGACATTATTGCTATTCAGGGAGTGCAGGGTAGGTTCACCAGGTTAATTCACAGGATGGCAGGACTGACATATGATGAAAGAATGGGTCGACTGGGCTTGTATTCACTGAAATTTGGAAGGATGAGAGGGGATCTTATAGAAACATATAAAATTCTTAAAGGATTGGACAGAGAGTGGTGAGTCTGTGGAATTCTCTGCCACAGAAGGTAGTTGAGGCCAGTTCATTGGCTATATTTAAGAGGGAGTTAGATGTGGCCCTTTTTGCTAAAGGAATCAGGGGGTATGGAGAGAAGGCAGGTACAGGCTACTGAGCTGGATGATCAGCCATGATCATATTGAATGGCGGTGCAGGCTCGAAGGGCCAAATGGCCTACTCCTGCACCTATTTTCTATGTTTCTATGTTTCTATGACAGGCTAGATACAGGAAACATGTTCCCGATGTTGGGGGAGTCCGGAACCAGGGGTCACAGTTTAAGAATAAGGGATAGGCCATTTAGGACTGAGATGAGGAAAAAAAAAATTCACCCAGAGAGTTGTGAATCTGTGGAATTCTCTGCCACATGAGGTAGTGGAGGCTAATGCACTGGATGTTTTCAAGAGAGAGTTAGATTTAACTCTTAGGGTTAAAGGAATCAAGGGCTATGGGAAAAAAAAGCATGATCAGCCATGATCATATTGAATGATGGTGCTGGATCGAAGGGCCAAATGGCCTACTCCTGCACCTATTTTTTCCATGTTTTTCTATGTTTCTATGACGTTGAAGGTGGAGCAATAGTCAATAAATAGGAGTCTGACGTGAAGTGTTCTTGTTATCCAGGTGTTCTAGAGATGAGTGTCGGGCTATGGGAGATGGTCCTTACTGTGGACCTATTGCAACGGTTGGCAAACTGCAGTGGATCAAGGCTGACTAGGAGGTTGGAGTTAATGTGCATCATCACCAGCGTCTTGAGGCATTTCATGGCTGTAGATGTGAGAGCCACTGGACGGTAGTGATTAAGGCACAGGTGATGGAACCTCAGAATGGAGAAGTGAGAGGTTAAATATGTTCATGAATATTTCTGCCTGCTGGTTCGCACAAGTCAGTTGCTTTCCGGAGTTCACTCTCAGAAAGATTATCTGACAGTGGGTACAGTGAGAAAGCATGGATATTCTTAAACAGAAACAATGTGTATTCACATAAACTTTTGAGTAGAAAAAAAATCCAAGAGCATTAGATAAAAGTAGACTCCAAACCAAATACATTCCACCTCTAAATCTATCTATTCACTTCTCTCTCATGTGCTTTGCCAGCCCTCCTGAAATGGTTCTATTCGATAGTTAATCCCCACCCATAAAGGGGTCAACTCCATCCTCACCCCATGGGGGCCATTCCCCCATCTCTGAGGCAGCACAACCCCCTCACTGCCCCATTCCCCACCCCTGAGGGAGCTCATTCTCCACAAGGGGGCTGATCCACCACAATTAGTACAGATCAATAACAAAATCTCCTCAGATCAATAACAAGGTGCACCTCAGCACTGCGTGCTTAGTTAGTCCCCAGCTCTACTCTCCTTACACCGTTGATTGTGTGCCGATGGGCAGCTCCAAAGCCGTTGAATAATTGCTGACAACACCACTGTTGTTGGTGGAATCACGGGTGGTGCTGTCAGTGTACAGGAGAGAGGTGGAACACCTGATTGAGTGGTGCCACAACAACAGCCTCTCGCTTGTACCTCAACAAGGCCAAGAAACTAATTGTGGTCATCTGAAAGGGGAAATCAGGAGATCACATGCCAAAGAAAAACAAAGATTTTTAGATCTTGGTACATGTGACAATAATAAAGCAATATTAATTATTTGTGGGTCAGCGCTGGAGAGAGTTAGCAGTTTCAAGTGACTGGGCATTCATATCTCAGATGACCTATCCTGTAATGTAGATGTAATCATGGTGAAGGCGCACCAGGATCTCTATTCTCTTAGAAATTTAATGAGATTTGGCATGACACTGAATACTTTAAAAAAACATCTATAGATGCACTGTAGAAACTATTCTGACTGGTTGCATCATGGCAATTCCAAATCACAGGAAAGCACGAGGCTACAGAGAGTGGTGAACCCATCCTGGTCCATCACGAGCACAGTCCTCCCCTCGATTGAATGCATCCCCATGAGGCACTGCCTGAAGAAAGCAGCATCTATCATCCAAGTTCTCCACCATCTGGGGCTTGCCCTCTTCTCACTGCTACCATCGGGCAGGAGGTACAGAAGTGTGAAGTCCCACATCATCAGGTTCAGCAACAGCTACCTTTCTCTGAGCATCGGGTTCTTAAATCGAAGATGGACACAAAATGCTGGAGTAACTCAGTGGGACGGGCAGCATCTCTGGAGAGAAGGAATGGGTGACGATTTGGATTAAGACCCTTCTTTCGACGAGGGTTCTTAAACCAACCTGAACAACCATAATCTCACCTTGGTAATGGAGCACTAAGGCCCAATTCTTGCACTATCACGGACTTGTTTTCTAATTGTGTAATTTTGCACTAATGCTTTGTTCTTTTTTTTTTAATAGTCTTTTTTTTCACTGTCTAGTAGAATTTATATATTTGTGTTTCATTTATGTTCTGTGTGTGAGGTTTATATGCCTGTGATGTTGTTGGCAAGCAAAATTTTAATTGTACTCAAAATGCTGGAGTAACTCGGACGGCATCTTTGGATATAAGGAATGGGTGATGTTTCGGGTCGAGACCCTTCTTCAGACCATTGTACCTGTACCTCGCCGTACTTGTGCATTTCCCAATAAACTCGACCTAACCTGATTTAACGTCATAAGGTCATAAGGTATAAATGTGAGGTTATCCACTTTGGCGGCAAGAACAGGAAAGCAGAGTATTACCTGAATGGTGACCGATTAGGAGAAGGGGAGATGCAACGTGACCTGGGTGTCATGGTGCACCAGTCATTGAAAGCAAGCGTGCAGGTGCAGCAGGCAGTGAAGAAAGCAAATGGTATGTTGGCATTCATAGCAAGTGGATTTGAGTTTAGGAGCAGGGAGGTTCTACTGCAGTTGTACAGAGCATTGGTGAGACCGCACCTGGAGTATTGTGTGCAGTTTTGGTCTCCTAATCTGAGGATAGACGTTCTTGCCTTAGAGGGAGTACAGAGAAGGTTCACCAGATTGATCCCTGGGATGGCAGGACTTTCATATGAAGAAACACTGGATAGACTAGTCTTGTACTCGCTGGAATTTAGAAGACTGAGGGGGAATCTTATAGAAACATATAAAATTCTTAAGGGGTTGGAGAGGCTAGATGTGGGAAGATTGTTCCCGATGTTGGGGGAGTCCAGAACCAGGGGTCACAGCTTAAGGATAAGGGGGAAGTCTTTTAGGACCGAGATGAGAAAACATTTCTTCACACGGAGAGTGGTGAGTCTGTTGAATTCTCTGCCACAGAAGGTAGTTGAGGCCAGTTCATTGGCTATATTTAAGAGGGAGTTAGATGTGGCCCTTGTGGCTAAAGGGATCGGGGGGTATGGAGAGAAGGCAGGTACAGGTTACTGAGCTGGATGATCAGCCATGATCATATTGAATGGCGGTGCAGGCTCGAAGGGCCAAATGGCCTACTCCTGTACCTATTTTCTATGTTTCTATGTTTCTATAAGTGCAGCGTAGGTTCACTAGGTTAATTCCCGAAATGGCGGGACTGTCGTATGTTGAAAGGCTGGAGCAATTAGGCTTGTATACACTGGAATTTAGAAGGATGAGGGGGGATCTTATTGAAACATATAAGATAATTAGGGGATTGGACACATTAGAGGCAGGAAACATGTTCCCAATGTTGGGGGAGTCCAGAACAAGGGGCCACAGTTTAAGAATAAGGGGTAGGCCATTTAGAACGGAGATGAGGAAGAACTTTTTCAGTCAGAGTGGTGAAGGTGTGGAATTCTCTGCCTCAGAAGGCAGTGGAGGCCAATTCGTTGGATGCTTTCAAGAGAGAGCTGGATAGAGCTCTTAAGGATAGCGGAGTGAGGGGGTATGGGGAGAAGGCAGGAACGGGGTACTGATTGAGAGTGATCAGCCATGATCGCATTGAATGGCGGTGCTGGCTCGAAGGGCTGAATGGCCTCCTCCTGCACCTATTGTCTATTGTCTATTGTCCCCATAACCTCTGACACCCATAATAATCAAGAATCAATCTATCTCTGCCTTAAAAATATCCACAGACTTGGCCTCCACAGCCTTCTGTGGCAAATTCCACACATTCACCACCCTCTGACTAAAGAAATTCCTCCTCATCTTTCTGAAAGAACGTCCTTTAATTCTGAATCTGTGACCTCTAGTTCTAGACTCTCTCACTGGTCCCATGGCGATAGAATGCTCTGAGCAGTGGGGGATGGAGCATTGCGCTTTCCGTCGGATAGAGACTTCTTCGCCCCGCCCCGCCGTTGTCATGGTAACCAAACTCCACCCCGGCTCCGCCCTCACTGACGTCATTACGCTCAGACGCCGCCCCCAACTGACGGCGGAGCGACCAGGCCCGCCCCGCCCCCAAATGGTCGTCATGGCGACTAGACCCCGCCCCCACGCTCCTCACAATCGGCAGCTGTCGAAAGGTGGGGAGACGCCAGGCGTCACATCCGGTGGGCGGAGACATGGTCTCCCTGGCGACGCGTCTGCGGGGCGGGGCGGTGTCCTTCTGACGTCACATAGCGGCGGCAGGGAATCCCCGGCCCTGGTTGATGTTGCAAACTCCGCCCTGCTGCAGGCCGGGTCCTAGGTCCTGGCTGCTCGCCTCACCGCGGCTAACGGGCGATTGAGGGGAAAGTGCTGAAAATCGTGAATAGAAAGAGGGATAGGCAGCATCTGTGGAGAGAGAAACAGATACAACGTTTCAGTTCAATGACCCTTCATCAGAACTGCTGATACAAATTGTAGAGATCGGATACCTGAAATAATTACAATTATCGTTAACTATTATGGGCTCCAAGGTGCCAAGAAACAAGATTGAGTACACTTCATCAGATTATATTAGGTTGGTTGGAACAGTGTAAGAGGCCAAAGGTTTTTGAGGGTTGAATCAGAGACGGTCCAGAAGTGAAAGTGAGAGCAGGCTGGAAATTGACAGCAAAGGTGAAGAAAATTATTTTCACTTCTCCTGACAGATCAGCTGCAATTAACATTTGATCTCGGAATTCCCATTGATATTTCCTTTCCTCTCCCTTCCCTGCAACTTAACACTTGGTGATCTCTATAACTTTTTAAAAGTTCTGTTTTCAGGTTATAAACTTGAAACCTTTTCTATTTCCACTGATGCTGCATGTTTCCAACATTTTTTGCTTAAATTCAAATTTCTGGCATATTTTGCTTTTGGGCAAGTTACCAAGGAATGAAAGTAGGAAGAATTTTACGAGGTAGTGTTAGAAACTATCCATTTGCATCTCAGGCCACAGTTCAAAACAAATTCAGGGAATTAATAAAATTGCTGGCAAAATCATTCTACAAATGCATTTCAAGAGCGCTAGAACAATGTAATTGAATAATCAGAGATAATCCGAGTATGTCTGGGTGGTATTTAAACATAAATTCCCCTGGAATCTTGTGAATCAGTAACTCTTCTTCGGAAAACAATTGATCAATGACTGCACTAACATTGCCAATGTGAGGGAGGTGCTGATGGAGATGAGATTGTGCTTCATAAAACAAGTTCAAGGTCAGATCTGCAGATGATGAAGTGAAATCTGGATCGCATGTCGCTGGATCAGTGAGGTTTTAACAGACTTCCCCCATGGATACGGCTATAATATTGATCAGGGCACAATGATATGAAGTAACAAAGAAATTTGGCATGACCATTTGCTTGCTCATCACTGAATAGTGCTGGCGCTCTGAATTATAGCCCACCTTAATTCTAGTAAACTACTTTCCAGTTGTTAACCATCCTGGATCAGTTCCATTATCCTACATTAACCCACATATCTAACCTTCCACATCAATCACATCTCACCGCAGTGGTGATTGATTTCTCTCCCTTGAAAAAACAGCCCAACTTGAGTACAGTCTCTGACGCAGATCTCTGGTCATGCTTACTTAATTTGTGCAAATTAACCCCTTGTTTACAAATCTCCTGCATTCACCCCCCCCCCCCCCCCGTCACTGCTGAAGTAGTTCTGCTGATTCAGTAAATAGCATAAATGACAGGTAAATGCAGCGGAAATGACAAGTACAGACAATGGGAGAGGTTTGCTCTTGTCTGGAATGTGTTTCGTTGGTATAACCCAGATATTGGACGGTTGAGGTTGGTGAAACTTTGACCTTTAATTCCCTGTTCTTGATGGGATGCCATCAGATACGTCTGAATCTCAAAATATTTGGCATGTGGCTTCTCATAAGTATGATCAATGAATAAGATTTATCCTCATTGCTACCTCAAAATGGTATGATCCCATTGATGTCAAGTCATACTTGGAAACATCTCACTTGTAACCTTTAAATTCTAATGCTAATTTATCCCCAGGGACTGTTCCTCAAGCGGACTGAAAGTCAGCCTGCATTGTTAACAGGAATTACTTGATGGGAGTGAGGGATTAAGGGTGTCTCATGTCCCATTAACGTGTGAGGGAAAGAAAGAGAATACAAAAGAGGAAGAAGAAAGTTATTCCAGGGACTTTCCATTAATCTGCATAATCAAAGTGAAAGTGTGCTAGAGTTGCTTTTGTTTGGCTTCACTTGCGCCGTGTTTTCTGCTGATGATATCTATCTATCTATCTATCTATCTATCTATCTATCTATTTATCTATCTATCTATCTATCTATCTATCTATCTATCTATCTATCTATCTATCTATCTATCTATCTATCTATCTATCTATCTATCTATCTATCTATCTATCTATCTATCTATCTATCTATCTATCTATCTATCTATCTATCTATCTATCTATCTATCTATCTATCTATCTATCTATCTATCTATCTATCTATCTATCTATCTATCATCTATCTGTCTGTCTGTCTGTCTGTCTGTCTGTCTGTCTGTCTGTCTGTCTGTCTGTCTGTCTGTCTGTCTGTCTGTCTGTCTGTCTGTCTGTCTGTCTGTCTGTCTGTCTCTATATATTCGAGCGGGGGAGGGGGAGGGGGAGAGTGGGGGTGGGGGAGGGGGGAGGGGAGAGTGGGGGTGGGGGGAGGAGGGGGTGGGGGAAGGGGGCAGTGGGGGTGGGGGGAACAGTGGGGGTGGGGGGGAAACAGTGGGGGTGGGGGGGAAGGGGGACAGTGGGGGGCAGGAGAGAGAGGGGGTGGGGAGGAGGGGAGAGTGGGGATGGGGGGAGGGAGGGAGGTGGGGGTCAGGAGAGGGGGAGGGGGGAATAGGGGTGGGGAGGGGGGAATGGGGGTGGAGGCAGGGCTGGGGGAGGGGGTGGGGGCAGGGGAGGGACAGGTGGTGGGGCAGGGTGGATGGAGTGGGTCAGTGGGGGGAGCAGGGGGAATAAGGGGGATTGAGTGGGAGGGGTTGAGGGTGCTACACCAATACAGGAGAGGCTTTGAGTCCAGGGCTCACTCAGTGACAACACCCTCTCCCCTTCCCTGTTCCCCCTCTACGAGGAATGGGCCCAATGGGTCCAATTGGTCTAATCTGGTTTAATTCCAGAGGGTGCACCTTCTTTCTTGTATCTAGCTAGCACAGAGGCTGCTGGAGTGAGGGGGCATTAGCTGAGCCCGACCCTGTCCATAGCCGGTCTCCACCCATGGAGCTTCCAACATGCAGATGGCGATGTCTAAGAAAGAACTGCTGATGCTGGTTTATACCTAGGATAGACACAAAATGCTGGAGTAACTCAGCGGGTGAGGCAGCATCTCTGGAGTAAAGGAATAGATGACGTTTCAGGTTGAGTCCCTTCATCTGACGTAGAGTCAGCGGAGGTATGGGAAGGTCCAGAACAAAGACGTACAGGTATGTAGGTTAATTGGCTGGGTAAATGTAAAAATTGTCCCTAGTGGGTGTAGGATAGTGTTAATGTACGGGGATCGCTGGGCGGCACGGACTTGGTGGGCCGAAAAGGCCTGTTTCCGGCTGTATATATATGATATGATAAAGCAGAGCCTGCATCGATGACTGAGAAACGGTGGAGTAAACAATCGTCCATTGATGGCTGGGGACAAATTGATAATGATGGAATAGAAACGGTGAAATTAGCAAGAGGATTAGGGTGGCGGAGGGGCGGAGGTAGAGGGAATATGAGGGTTATTTTGATGATGGTGGTGGGCCTATCCCTGGATTCCAGGGTTTCTAGTCGGCTCACCAGAAGCATCAACCTTCCCAGGATGGGTGGAGTTTAAAGGTGAGGAACGCTGGTGTTTATCATAGCCCGGGACCTAGAGAGGGTTTGAAATTCTGACAACTTCCCAAAAAGAAGAAAACCATGGATGCTGGAAACTAGAATAAAAACAGAGAATGGAAGAAGCACTCAGCAGCTTTGTGGAGAGAGAATCATTGACTGATGTGGTACAGAATCTAGAGATACAGCATGAAAACAGGCATGTTATTTATTCACCAATCGCCTACTCACACCACTTCTACAATACAATACAATACAATACAATATATCTTTATTGTCATTGTACCCAGGGGTACAACGAGATTGGGAATGCGCCTCCCATACGATGCAATAATTTAAGTAATTTAGACAACAGCAACCCAACGAAACGAAACAATTGTAACAGTTTTTAGACAGGGTAAAGTGCAAGTTGATCTATGCGTTGTGGCCATCCGGCTCAGCAGGACCGGTTCATAGCAGCTATGGCCCTGGGGATGAAGCTGTTCCTGAGTCTGGAGGTGCAGGGGTAGAAGGCCTTGTATCGTCTGCCCGATGGAAGGAGTTCGAACAGACTGTTGCAGGGGTGTGAAGAGTCTTTGTGGATGCTGGTGGCTTTTCTGAGGCATCGTGTGTTGTAGATGCCCTCCAAGTCTGGTAGCTGTGTTCCGATGGCCCTCTGAGCTCTATGGACTACCCGCTGTAGAGCTTTCCTTTCTGCCTCCGTGCAGCTGAGGTACCACACAGGGATGCCATGCGTTAGGATGCTCTCTATGGTGCAGCGGTAGAAGGTCGTCAGCAGCTGTTGGGGTAGACCAGACTTTTTCAGTGTTCTTAAGTAGAACAGTCTTTGTTGTGCCTTCTTGACCAGCGCAGCAGTGTTATTGGACCATGTTAGGTCCTCCAAAATGTGAGTGCCCAGAAACTTGAAGCTGGACACTCTCTCCACACTGTCCCCGTTGATAGAGATCGGGGCATATTCCCCGTTATGTGACCTACGGAAGTTGATGATCAGCTCCTTGGTCTTGGTGGTATTTAGGGACAGGTTGTTATCCGAGCACCAGTCCGCCAGGTTCTGCACCTCCGCTCTATAGTTTGTTTAGGAAGGAACTGCAGATGTTGGTTTAAACTGAAGGTAGACACAATATGCTGGAGTAACTCAGCGGACAGGGATTAGCATCTCTGGAAAGAGGTAATCGGTGACGTTTCGGGTCTGACGAAGGGTCTCGACCTGAAACGTCACGCATTCCTTCTCTCTAGAGATGCTGCTTGTCCCGCTGAGTTACTTCAGCATTTTGTGTCACACTACTTCTATGTTAGCCCACTTTCTCATCCACTTCCTAATCACTATCCCACATTCTTATCCACTTCCAAGGGGCAGTTTGACAGAGGCCAATTAACCTATAAACGCACACATCTTTGGGATCTTTGGGAAAACCGAGTGCCTGGAGGAAACCCACACAGTCATAGGGTCCACAGAGACAGCACCCGAGGTCAGGATTGAACCCGGGGCTCTGGCGTTGTGAGGCAGCAGCTCTACCAGCTGTGCCACTGTGCCAAAAATGACCTAAAACGCTGACCATTTCTCTACAGATGCTGCCCAATCTGCTGGGTGTATTCAGCATTTCCTGATGTTACAACTGAGGATTTCTGTTTGCCCAGTACACAGTGCACACTCTCCTTCTGAGGAGATGCACCCTGCTTATCCAAATCCATTGATGTTATTCATATGATTACACTCAGTGCCCTCCAGATACGTGTGCAGACTGAAGCTGCTCATTTAGCTAGGACCACGTTAACAATGAAGACTTCTAATTGCTGTAGTTATCTGAAGCTTCGATGGACGAATTAGCGTTGGCTTTCAGTCATCAATAGTGACCTTGTCTAGTTCAATCAGACCAGTGGCCTGTCAGCCCCAGAGGGTGAATTTGGTAGCAGAGTGAAAAATCCCACACTGCCCCACAACTAGATGGTGAATGCAAAGTAAATATTCTGCTCTCTCCCACAAGCTGGTCCTGTGTGTTGAAGAGGGTACAATGTGAGGTGCAATTATAAAGCTTAAAATTAGGAAAAATAAAACAATTTTTCAGAATTCACTTTGTTCAGAGTGCTCAGTAAATTTTGGCCTTGTCAGCAATGGTCAAATCCCCAATGAATTTAAAAAAACTTGGAGTCTTTGGACTAAAGGATCTCACATTTAGTTGCTTTTACAAATTCACAGCACCAAGGTTGCTGTTAACTGCACAGAACAAAATAATGAAGACTGCAATGAATTTGGAGAACAATACAGAATTCAAGATCCAAATCAAATGTTTTTGTTTCAATTGGGCAAAGTTTCTTGAAGTTACACAGGACATCTGTTTGAAGTTGGGCCAGCACCATGGAAGAGACTCTTTCTAGTCAGTAACAAAGAAAAATGCTTGAACCTCCATGAAGCAACAACTTTAGAATCGTCGAGTTATACAGCACGGAAACAGGTCCTTCGGCCCAACTTGCCCATGGAGACCAAAGTGCCACCATCTACGCTGGTCCCACCTGCCCACATTTGGGCTATATCCCTGTATTCCGTCTGAGAAAGGGTCTCGACCCGAAATGCCAGTCTGAGGAAGGGTTTTGACCTGAAAAGTCACCCATTCCTTCTCTCCAGAGATTCTACTCCAGCATTTTGTGTAATTCCCTCTAAACCTTTCCTATCCATTTACCTGTCCAAATGTATTTTAAATATTGATGAAGCTATGATCCTGGAGGTGTGGATAGCAGGCAATGTTGTTTGTTGTCAACAACAGTGACAGTCACTGCTGAGCTTGTTAAAACAACACTAGCTTATCTCTGACAATTCTCCCATTGGGAATTTGTGGAAAATGTTGCAGGAATTCTCCCTGGCAATCACCTTAACTCTTCAAAGTGCCTTCTGGATCATAAGAAGCGACATTTGCAGAGTCCAAAGGACTAGTGTTCTAACCCGTAGGCTGTCCTTGAAATCCATCCTGGATGTTTTTGAAAAAAGCAAACTGCTGAGGGAACTCAGCAGGTCAGGCGGCATCTGTGGAGGGAAATGCACAGTCAAAGTTTCAGGTTACCTTGGATATGATGAAGGATTCTCAGGTGAATTCATATGTGCCGATCACTTCTCTAGGGATCCAGCTTAAACCTAAACTGTTTCCATGTATTTTAGTACAGCTGTTCTATGTTTCATTCATGGGGTAATGACATCAAACCCCGATAGTCAATACGTCACCAAAGAATTCCTTGAGGTTTGATGTGGGATGAGTGAAATGTCTTCAGGAAATAAAGAGGTGATGCAGCTGATAGAACCGCTGCCTCACATCTCCAGAGGCCCAGGTTCGATCCCAACCTTGGCCACTGTCTGTGTGGAGTTTGTACGTTCCTCCTGTGACCGTGTGGGTTTTCTCTGGACGCTCTGCTTTCCTCCCACTGTCCAAAGGTTAATTGGTAGGTCAGTGGCTAAAACAAATCAAACAGTTGATGAGCATGTGACAGAAAATGTGTCACTGCAATCCTCTGCTGGGAGCTGGCAGGTACTCAATGGGCTGAATGGCCTCTGACTACCAATAAAAAAAGCTAATTCTGGCATCACTCAGCTGTCCAGACAACATCTGTGGAGAGCGAAAAACAGCTAATGTTTCAAGCTGGAGGCCCCATGTTCAAATGTTCATAAGTTCCAGGAGCAGAATTAGGCCATTCGCCCCATCAAGTCTACTCCGCCATTCAATCATGGCTGATCTATCTTTTCCTCTCAACCCCATTCTCTTGCCTTCTTCCCATAACCGCTGACACCCTTACTAATCAAGAATCTGACAATCTCGGCCTTAAAAATATCCATTAACTTGACTGCACAGATGTCTGCCGGGAAAAAGGGAAATAGTTTCAGGTTGCAGGGAATGTCGGGGGAGGGGTGGAATGGGCAAAGGGAGATCTACGATAGGGTGTGGCCAGGGGGGCAGTGGAGGGAAGTTGGAGGGTGACAAAGACATGCGATGTGTTGCACAATAGACAATAGACAATAGACAATAGGTGCAGGAGTAGGTCATTCGGCCCTTCGAGCCAGCACCGCCATTCAATGTGATCATGGCTGATCATTCTCAATCAGTACCCCGTTCCTGCTTTCTCCCCATACCCCCTGACTCCGCTATCCTTAAGAGCTCTATCTAGCTCTCTCTTGAATGTATTCAGAGAATTGGCCTCCACTGCCCTCTGAGGCAGAGAATTCCACAGATTCACAACTCTCTGACTAAAAAAGTTTTTCCTCATCTCTGTTCTAAATGGGTCAGGGTCAGGGTCAGGCTCAGGCTCTGCTTCCTTCTGTGTTATCACAAGTAAAATTAGGCCATTAAAAAATTAAATATCAGGACTTAATTTGTATGCATATTTTACTGGCTGGACTTCCCAAACTGAGTGTGTAGAAAGGAACTGCAAATGCTGGTTTAAACCGAAGATAGACACAAAAAGTTGGAGTAACTCAGCGGGACAGGCAATAATGGCACCATTTCAAGAGTTCTCCAGAGGAGGCAGCGACCATTCCCATCTCGATGTTACAGGTGCCTGTGATTCTTGGGGCTGGGTTTAACAGTTGCTCAGGGATTAAATACTAAATACGAGGTTGCAAAAGAAAAATAATTTGCAGAGCTCTCAGAAAGGGAATGCAAAACAAGGTGTAATGCTTTGGTTAGAGAACCTATGGCTTCACCTTGTACAGAAAGATAAGTATGGTGATAAAATCGAAATATCCAATTGTCATTGGGAAACTTATATCAAATAACCAGACTACTTTGCTTCGAAAGGTTAGTCAATAGTCAATAGTCAATAGTCAATAGTCGTTTATTTGTCACATACACATAAATGTGCAGTGAAATGAAACATTACCCGCAGTTGAAACACTAAGACCAATAAGAATAATCAATAAAAATGCAATAACACATACAATCATACACTAACACCAAACAAAAAGAAACATCCATCACAGTGAGTCTCCTCCAGTCCCTTCTCACTGTGATGGAAGGCCAGAATGTCTTTTCTCTTCCCTGCCGTCTTCTCCCGCGGTTAGGCTGTTGAACTTGCCACGTCGGGGCGGTCGGGGCTCCCGACATTGGAGCGCCGCGCCGGACGGTGAAAGGTCCGTGGCCTATTTCAGGCCGCGCCGGACGGTGAAAGGTCCGCGGCGGGCCGACCCAAGCCCCGCGATTCGGGGCGGGCGAAGACGCTGCCTCTGCCGCTGCCGGTGCTCCCGATGTCGGCCCCCACCCAGGGGCCTGTGGGCTTCCGACGTCCACGCGGCCCGCGCCGGAGCCTCCGGAGACGAGTCGCAGCCGCTCCCGCAGCATCCGCAGGCAGCCAGTGCCGCAGGTGGTGAGTCCGGGCCGTGGGCTCTGCGAACCAGAGCCCCAGGTGATCCCAGGTGCGTAGCCGGTGGTAGGCCGCAGCGGGAACGGAGACACGACACAGAAACAAAGGTCGCGTCTCCGTTCGAGAGAGAGAATTTTTTACAGTTCCCGTTCCCTCCCACCAAACATAACATACAAACACTACACCATATTAAAACTACAATTCATACAAAAACAACAAACAACACAAAAGACAGACGGACTGCAGGCAAGCCGCAGCTGCGACGGCAGCGCTGGCTCCTCCTACCTACTGGTGCTGTTCTTTAATCTCCTTTACACCATATTTATTATTATTCTCGAACATAATAAATGTAGAACACGGAACAGTGCAGCACAGGACATGGCCCTTCGGCCCACAATGTCCATACTAAATATGATGTCAAGTTAAACTAATCTGCTGTGCCTGCAAGTGATCCATATCTTTCCATTCCTGGCATATCCATGTGACTATCTAAAAGCCTCTTAACAGCCACTATTGTATCTGCCTCATCTTCAACTCCTGGCCACACGTTCTAGGCACTCACCACCTTCAGTGTTAAAAACTTGCCCCGCACACCCCCTTTAAACTTTGCCCCTCTTACTTGAAGTTATGCCCTCCAGTATTTGGCATTTCCACCCTGGGAAAAAGGTTCTGACTGTCTACCCCATCTATGTCTCTCATACTTTCATATACTTCTAGCAGCTCTCTCCTCAACCTTCACCTTTCCAGAGAAAACAATCCAGTTTGTCCAACCTCCTCTTATAGTTAATATACCCTAATCTTGGCAGCTTTTTTGGGAATCTCTTCTGCACCCTTCCTATAACGGGGGACCCGAACAGCCCCCAATACTCCAAATGCAGCCTAACCAACTGCATCATGACTTCCTGACTCTTATACGCAATGCCCAGCCAATGAAGTCAAGCATATCATACGACTTCTCTACCACTCTGTCTACTTTTTTAGTTTAGAGATACAGAGCGGAAACAGGTCCTTCGGCCCACCGAGACCAATGATCCCCGCACATTAACACTATCCTGCACACACTAAGAACGATTTACACATACACCAAGCTAATTAACCTACAAACCTGTACGTCTTTGGAGTGTGGGAGGAAACCAAAGATCTTGGAGAAAACCCATGTGGTCTCGGGGAGAACGTACAAACTCCGTACAGATAGCACCCGTAGTCGGGATCGAACCCGGGTCTCCAGCGCTGCAAACGCTGTAAGGCAGCAAATCTGCCGCTGCGCCACTGTGGCCCCCCCTTTTGACACTCGTGCTGTCTCTCTAGGATCAAAGGGTTGGACCCCTACATCCCTCTGTACTCTTAGTGTTATACTCTTAGTGTTCCACAAAAAGCTGGAGTAACTCAGCGGGACAGGCAGCATCTCTGGAGAGAAGAGAACGAGTGTTCGAGTGTTAGTGTTCTCGTCATTAACATTTGTAAGGGGACAAATTTGGGAAGAGTGGTAAATGAACATTAGTTTCCTTGGATTCAGACAGAATTTGAAAAGGGGCAAAAATATTACAGTCCTTAACAGGCATCTTATCACATAAAAGCAGGGCAGGTCATTAGAACAGATATCAATAAATGGAGAAAGAAAGGCAGGAGATGGTCAATTGGCCTTCAAGCTAGCTATGCCATCCACCACTATCATAATTGATCTTCTACCCCCAACACCACCTTCCTGGTTTCTCCCCAAGCCCCTTGATGCCATTTGTATGTAAAAATATATCTATTTCCTTGGACAAAATGGCCACATCCACACAGCCTTCTGTGGCAGAGAGTTCACCATCCTCTGAATGTAAAGGTTTCTCCTCTTCCTATTATGCTCCCCCCCCCCCCCCCCCCCCCCACCCCCCCCATCCCAGTTCTGGATCCCCAGACAACAGAAACATCCTGCATTAGGATTCCTGTATTATCCACTACTCTGGGCCTGCCATCACATGGAAGGCCTGTTAATTCCTGTCCTTTGGCTGAAGCCAGAGGTTTTTTATGGTCAACTGGAAGCCAGGAGAGATCAGGGAGGGAATTCCAGAGGCAAAACCAAAGAGAGCGGCGGGAGGTATTCAATGCGTCAGTCAGCATCTGTAGAGGGAAATGGGCAGTTGATGTTTTGTGTCGAGACCCTTCGTCTAGATTGAGAGTAGAGAGGAAGTAGCCAGTATAGAGAGGTGGGGGGTGGGGGAGGGGTGGAACAAGAGATGGCAAGTGACAGGTGGATACAGGTGGGGAGGGGTTGTCTGGCAGATAACATTCAGGTGAGGGAATGTTGTGGACTCTGTTTCACAGAGCCATGCCTCACCCCCAGCTCTCGAAGGCTCAGCCCTCCAGTCCAAAGGTTTCTCGATCCATCACATGGATGGGAAAGAGTGAGTGCATAAAGCGAGAGGCGACGGCATCTGCCTCCACGGTCAATTCTTTGTGGTGCTCAAATGGAATAGATGAACCGTTTGTTCTGAAATGGCAGGTAGACGCAAAATGCTGGAGTAACTCAGCGGGACAGGCAGCATCACTGGATAGAATGAATGGGTGACGTTTTGGGTCGAGACTCTTCTTCAGACTTCTTCCAGTCTGAAGAAGGGTCTCGACCCGAAACCTCGCCCATTCCTTCAACCCAGAGATGCTGCCTGTCCTACTGAGTTACTCCAGCATTTTGTGTCCATCTTCGGTGTAAACCAGCATCTGCAGTTCCTTCCTACACATGTTTTGAAATGGTAATCGGTTGGCGGTACTTTCCAGTTGCTGTTCCCTGCACCTGGAACATCTATCAGTGAAGTCACCGCCCCTGCTACCTCCCGAGGGAATTCACCTCCATCATCTTGACTGCAGTCCATCCCACCCTAACCCCAGGCAGAAGTTTGTTTAGCACTGGAGGAGCTGCATGCTTTGCTCAACAAATACCAAATGTCGTGCCCCAGCACCTTCGCCATCATTGTCCGGGACTTCAACAGGTTTAGTTTGAGGAAGTGACTTCCAAACTACTGGCACCACATTTCCCACAACACCAGAGGTTCAAATAATCTCGCTCACTGCTACTCCAGCTTCAAAGATGCTGATCACTCTGTCCCTCACCCTCACTTTGGATAATCAGGCCCCCAGGCTGTGCTCCTTCTGCCTGCGTTGAGGCTGTGACTGAAGATCGCAGCCCCAGCGGTGAAGACTGCACAGAGCTAGCCAGGGGAATGACTCCCCGAATGCTTGCCGTTGACAGACTGAGTGGTGTTCATGGAGCCAGCAATGGACCTGAACAAATGCATTGTTTCAAACTTCGTAAGAAGATCTGAGGCGGAGTGCGTTCCCACCAAGACCATCCGAGAGTTCCCTAAACAGAAGCCTTGAATGAACCACAAGGTCCGTAACCTACTGAAGATAAGATCGGCGACATTTAAATCTGGCAACCCAGGGTCACATAAGAAGTCCAGTTATGACTCGGACAAGGCTATTGGGAAAGCCTAGAGATACTTTCAGTCTAAACTGAGGATCAGATGGCAGCTTTGGCAGGGTTTGCACTTCCTGTAAGCGAAACCAAGTGGCAGCTCAAGTGACAGCGATGCATCATTCCTGGACAAGCTCAATACGTTCTGCACTCGCAATGTCAATGGAGAGTCCCTTGTACAAAGCAGCATGATGTGCTGCTGTTTGGACTGTGGCTGATCTTTGTGACTGTCCTCCTAGTCCCAGTCCATGTTGGAGAGGGTAGGAGTGGCAACAGGGTGGGCGGGGTGACCAAGCTAAGTGTCACATTTCATCAGGCCAACAGACAATTAAGCCCAGGCCCATCACTTCTCTGCGCAGTTTGTCTGTAGGAAAGACCACAGAGTGATCCAGTTTCTAGGTTTGCGTGGGTTTGAAACCCCACCCTTCATTGATTTAGACATTGCCACAGGAATGTTGGAGCACAAAGTGAGATTACTGTCTGATACACGACTGTTTTATTTTGAAATTCATTTTATGCATAGAAGTTCCACAATATATAAATACGAATGTTCGGATCAACCTGCTCATAACGAGTGATGTTATTCCCATTACTGAACATCAGCACATCATCGGTCATCATTCATATACAAAAGTGAGTGGAGATATTTTGTGGGGATTTCGCTAAATTGCAAACAGAGACGGGATAGTCGGCTCTGTTTGTGAACTGGCATAGTCTTTTATACTGACTGAATGCTGGGTTTATGAATTCAATCAGGTCCCTTCCTGTTTCTTGAAGATACATTACACTCTGCCTTGAGCTCATACTGTTTAGCCAACAAGGGGCTAGGCAGATGATACGCTGTTAATCCCTTAAATGCATGACATTGTAACTGAATACACTGTAGCCTTGGGGGAATCCTACGCACAGGATTTCTTCTCTGGCTGGAAATAGACCCCAGTTTAATCACACTACAGTAAAACACCAATAATCTGCTATCTAACTAGTCAGAGATCCATGGAACTGCAGATGCTGGAATCTTGAGCAAAACACAAAGTGCTGGAAGCACACAGCAGGTCAGGCAGCATCCGTGAAGGGGATGCACAGGTTCTGTTTTGGGTGAGAACACTTCTTCAGACCGATAGAGTCGGGGGGGGGAAGCTGGAAAAAAGGTGGGGGCAGGACAAAGCCTGTCAAGTGATGGGTGGATACAGGTGTGTAGGAAGGAACTGCAGATGCTGGTTTAAATCGAAGATAGACACAAAAAGCTGCCGTAACTAAGCGGGACAGGCAGCATGTCTAGAGAGAAGGAATTGGGTGGCGGTTTGGGTCGAGACCCTTCTTCAGACACAGGTGTGGATACCCACATCCTGTAGACATGCCGATTAAAATGGCCACTGCAAATTTCTCCCAAAGTGTAGGTGAATGGTAGAATGATGGGAGAAATGTGGGAGAATACATATTTGAAAGAATGGAGTTCAAATGGGTGGTTGATGATCGGTTGCAGATTGTTGGTGAGCCAAAGGGCCTGTTTCTGTGATGTATCCCTCTACAATTCTATATAACCATTGATAAGGGGGATGACATGTCAAATCCAGTGCAATCTAGTCCTAGGGCACTCGTGGCCTCAGGCATGCATGGTTGGAAAGGATGCAGGGAGCTTATGTGCATGTGTGAGTTGACATAGTGCTCCACCTGAGCATTGACAGTGTCTCAGAGGGTGAATGGCCAAACACGGTTCTCCATGTTTCCAACACCCACCTGACCACAGAGAGGGAGGGAGACCTCTTTCTCTTTGGGAGGGGTCGCCACACATCCTGCTTTGAGCCAGAGTCTCCCAGCTTCAGAGACTGTCTCCAGCTTTCTGCGGAGTTACAGTAATGAGCGTCCTCCTCGCTACATCACCGGCTGCTGGACACAACAGGATGGCCTCACCCAACATCTACTGAGCCAAGTGCTCAATGAACACTTCCCTTGCTGAACAGGGTCAGCGGTAGAGTTGCTGCCTTATGGCGCCAGAGACCCGGGTTCGATCCTGACCACGGGTGCTTGTTTGTACGAAGTTTGTACGTTATCCCCGTGACCTGCGTGGGTTTTCTCCAAAATCTTAGGTTTTCTCCCACACTCCAAAGACGTACAGATATGTTGGTTAATTGGCTTGGTATAAATGTAAAATTGTCCCCAATGAGTGTAGGATAGTGTTCGTGTGCGGGAATTGCAGGTCGGTGCGGACTCGGTGGACGAAGGGCCTGTTTCCGCGCTGTATCTCTAAACTAAACTAAACTAAACTAAACTAAACTAAACTAAACTAAACTAAACTAAACTAAACTAAACTAAACTTGCCTCTACAGATAGACACAAAATGCTGGAGTAACTTAGTGGGACAGGCAGCATATCTGGAGAGAAGGAATGGGTGACATTTCGGAAGGGTTTTGACCCAAAACATCACCCATTCCTTCCCTCCAGAGATGCTGCCTGGCCTACTGAGTTACTCCAGCTGTTTGTGTCTACCTTCGGTTTAAACCAGCATCTGCAGTTCCTTCTTACACATTGCCTCTACAGATATTGGGTCAGCCTTCCTGTTGCAACCAAAATCCCAGAAACCCTCAGCGTTTCCCTGTGAAGGGCTCAGTGGGCAGCATGCAGGATATGGGGGAGTGGGAGGGATGGGAGGTGGGCATTCACTGCTCTCCCTGCCCTGGGGAACTCAGGATGGAAAGTCGTCTCAAGTTCCCAGCTTATCAATGCGCCCTCTAACCCCAACACTCCACTGCAACCCATCTCCCCAACATATGACGGTTTCCTATCTAACCGAGGCAACTCATTTAAGATGGGTCCCAACTAGAAACATCACCTATCCATGTTCTCCAGAGATCTGTCTGACCCGCTGAGTTACTCCAGCACTTTGTGCCGTGATTTATATTCCACCTCTTTGCCTCCACTGCTGTCTGTGGCCTCCTCACCCTCTCGTTTCCCCATCATGCATCTCCCATCCAACCACCACTCAGCTCCCAACCCAGGCATGCGTGTGTCCTCCCAACATCACCAGTTCAGCCTCCGTCTCCCTGTTCCAATTCCCAGCAGTTCCCTTTCCCTGAACCTTCTGTGGGAGAAGCTGCTATGAGCTCACTTCCACACCCGGCTCTCTCAACCAGTCCCATGCTGCATGGTATCTCTTCTCCCTTTCTAAAGCCCCCTTGGCCCTTTTGTAACCTTCACCATGGCCTCGCCACATGGTGTAAGTGGTGCCTCAGGATTCTAGCCCTTGTGGAGACTCTCCGCCATTTAAAATTAGCCACTGGAAGATCATGCAAAAACCTAAGTCTGAATTTCCAGGGCAAAGTTCACCCGTAGGCCAATTGAAGTCCCACCGCTGGCCCCTCAGTGTAATATCTCTGCCACCTCCAGTCGGCACTGACGGCTAAACCCACTTGTCCGCTGCTGATTAGGAACCACTCCCTGTTGTTATGTTCCGTGACTCCTGCACAAGGCTGATCAGCGCCTTTGTTGACTGCCTGCGCAATGATAGAACATTGTCCTCAGCTACTCTAAAGATCACAGCCACAACCTTTGGCTCCTCACCCTTATTTACAAATTCCTCTCACCATCTCCACTTTCTTTGGCCTCACAGCTCCAAGATATTGGCACTCCTCCAACTCAAAAGTGTCTCTGATTTTCATTCCTCCTACGTGGCACCAGAAGCCCAAAACCTCTCCAGAATTTCTTGCAGAAAGCTCTCCTTTGTTCAAAACTATCCTGTTTTCACCAAACTATCTGTGCTAATGTCTCCCTATGTAGATCAGGGCTATTTTTTTTATAACACTTCTCTTGGGAAGCTTCAATAAATTAAATGTGCTATATAAAGTCTGTAAAGAGGGCCTCTTGGGTGTCGTTCGTTGGTTCTTTACGTGCAGGCTTGTTAGTCTGCTGTTCCAATATTCATCACGCAATCAAATCCTGATCGAATGGTTGCTGCACTTTAGAGTTCTCTTGCATGGAATGATGCATTAGGAAAATGGAAGTCCGTGTGAAGCAGGGAGTATACGTACACTGGCTGGAGTCAAACCTTGCACAAAAGAAAGTGACCGTGGGAAGAATTATTGAGTCATAAAGCACAGAAACATGCCCTTCGGCCCACTGAGTCTGTGCCAGCCATTGAGCACTCATATTCCTATTTTATTCTCCCCACGTTCCCATCAACCCCCAACAGGATTCTGCCACTCACCATCGCACTAGGGGACAATTTACAGCGGCTGTCCAATTGATATAAAACCAATCAATGGGCCTGTCTTTGGCATGTGCGAGGAAAGTGGAGCATCTGAGGGAAGCCCACACGGTCAAAGGGAGAACATATAGGTTCCACACAGAAGGCGCCCATGGCCAGGATTGAACCCAGGGCGCAAGAGCTTCCACCTATGCCACCATGCAACCGGTTATTGGGATGCCAGTCACGCCAACCCCAGTACAATGCCACAGGATCTCCACAGGGCAGAGCCCTTGTGTGGAGCTGCTTCATCTTTGGGATGCTCTTCATGGCAAGGTTGGGCTCAGAACGGCAGGATGTTCAGGTCCATTGACATCTATGTGAAGCAGCCCCAGGCCAGTGTGAAACAAAGCCTGGAAATCACCCAAGCTCTAACCCAAAACGGCAAGTAAAGTACATCCCCACAAAAGTGACATGGCCACCTTCAGTGGCTATTAATCGCAGTGACAGTCTTGGATATCTTTGGTGCCACTGCTGGTTGGAAAGTTCCCTGCTCCAGCTACAAGCCCTGGATTCTGTCAAACATCTTGCCAATTGTTGGAGCTGCACTTTCCCAGGCCAGTGGAGAGCATCCCATCACTCTCCTGACTTGCTCTATAGATGACAGAAAGCTTTAGCTGAGTTACACACTACAGGATACCCAGATGATGACCTTGTATTTTCATTAACTAATCCATCGGATTGTCAGCACCATCTGCTCTTTGCTTATTCCTCGAAGGGAACAATAAATGAAAGGATGGTTGAGGAGTAGCAGGATATATCTGAGCCAGGTTGATGGATGCAGTGTTGCAGCATGCGGAGCTCTGCCTACAGTCATGTGGTCAGGACATGTGGGGCTTAGTTCTCTGTATATTTTGAGCTTCGTCCATTTCTGTGGTGGTCTTTGCTTGCAGTCCCTCCTGCAAGAAGTTCTGTGGGAGTTCACAGCCTACAATTATTTCCATCGGTTATACAATTGCATATGCTGGTAGCAGTATGAGACTGCATGTGAGGCTTGGAGAGCAGTGTGAGGCTGTACTTGGAGTCTGTCGTGAGACTGTACTTGGAGTCTGTTGTGAGGCTGTACTTGGAGTCTGTTGTGAGATTGTACTTGGAGTCTGTTGTGAAGTTGTACTTGGAGTCTGTTGTGAGACTGTACTTGGAGTCTGTTGTGAAGTTGTACTTGGAGTCTGTTGTGAGGCTGTACTTGGAGGCTATAGTGAGACTGTACCTGGAGTCTGTTGTGCTGTATTTGGAGGCTGTACCTGGAGACTGTTGTGAGGCTGTACTTGGAGACTGTTGTACTGTAAGATGAGTTATACGGGAGTATTGTGTATGTGTGGGAAGTTTTGTGTGTGGGAGGTTATGTGTGTGGGTAGATATTGTACGGGTGGGTTATGTGTTTTGGTGCTGTGAGGGTGGGTTATTTAGGTGTGTGTAGAGGTGGCCGTGGTGACGATGATTTCTGGGAGTGTGGTGTGGGCATATTGTGTGGTGTGTTATGTGGGGGTGTTGTGTGGAGGTGTTGTGGATGTTTTGTATGAATGTGTATTGTGTACAATGAATGTGTACAGTGGGTGTATCGTATGGGTTGGTGTGTGGGTATGTCGTGTGGGGTGTTATGAGGATGTGTTGTACATGTGTATGTAAATGGGTTGCGTAGGTGTATTGTGCGGGTGTGTTATTGGTAGTGGGGTGTGGGGTGGATGTGTTGTTTGTTGTGAGGGGTGTTGTGTGGGGGTCTGATGAGAGTGTGATTTGTGGGAGTTGTGTGAGATGATTTCATGATGTGTTGTGAGTGTGTATTGTACATGTTATGAGTTTGTGATGTGAAGGTGTGTTGTGTGGAGGTGTTGTCGTGAGTGTGCTTTGTGTGTGTTGTGAGTGTGTCGTGAAGGTGTGTTGTGTGTGTGTTGTGAGTGTGTTATGTGTTGTGAGCGTGTGCTTTGTGTGTGTTGTGAGTGTGTCGTGAAGGTGTGCTTTGTGTGTGTTGTGAGTGTGTCGTGAAGGTGTGCTTTGTGTGTGTTGTGAGCGTTTTGTGAGAGTGTGTTGTGTGTGTGTTGTGAGTGTGTGTTGTGAGTGTGTGTTGTGATAGTGTGTTGTGAGAGTGTGCTGTGTGTGCATTGTGAGAGTGTTGTGTGGGTTGTAATAATGCATTATGAGAGTGTGCTGTGTGTGTGTTGTGAGTGTGTCATGAATGCCTGTTGTGTGTGTGTTGTGAATGTGTGATAGTGTATTGTTTGAGTGTTGTGTGTGTTGTGAGTGTGTGATAGTACGTTGTGAGAGTGTGTTGTGTGTGCGTTGTGAGAGTGTGTTGTGTGTGTGTTATAAGGCTGTGGTGTGAGTGTGTCATGAAGGTGTGTTGTGTGGCTGTGAGGTGGTGTTGTGAGGGTATGTTGTGTATGTGTTGTGTGGCTGTGTTGTGTGGCTGTGAGGTGGTGTTGTGAGAGTATGTTGTGTATGTGTTGTGTGGCTGTGTAGTGAGGGTACAATGAGCATGCAAATTAGCAATAAATTAGAAGTATCAGCAGATGACATTCCAAATCTGGAAATAATTTGGTATGAAAATTAAATAGTACCTTTATATAACGCAATGTGACTGTTCTGGTTTCCCTCTCCCACTTTCCTCATCTCTCTGATCCGTATACCTTTGATCCCTTTATCATTGAATCCTTTCTTCTGAACTCGGATCCAGTGCTTCAACTCCTGGCCCTTCATCCCATGCTTCTCTCATCTCGCCTCTGTCTGGCTACTTTGATCCTCTTTATGTTAACTGTTCTTTATTGTGAGTGAACTCCAAGGCCTCCTTCCTCTCCTTTAATGGTGGCATTGCAAGTTCAGTTTTGTTCACCTTTGTCTTTCATGAGACGGTGAACACCGTCCCCTCCATGAAACAGTTGCTGAGATATTGCGCGTTCACCTATGTTGGTGAACTAAATAAGCAGCTCAGTTCAGTTCAGTTTGGTTTTCTGTCACGTGTACCGAGCGAGGTACAGTGAAAAGCTCCAGCAAAGAGCCGTTTTCAAAGATTACCGGCACCATTTTATTCCCAGGTCCACCCGGTCTTAAAACAGGATCCTTGTGCTCCTGGTGAGAAGAGATCAGAGTTATTACTTATTGGCTGGCCACAGACTCAAAAATAGTTTGTTCCATAAAGGCATGTTGGCGCTGAGCTTATTGGTTTTTTTAATTGAACTTTTTTTTGTTCTTTATTATATCATCTATTGAGGACTGTGTTCACAAACCAGTTTGTTGCTGCTGTAAGTAATAATTTTTATTGTTTCAGGACATATGACAATAAACACTCTTGACTCTTGACATTAAGTGTCACAGCGTGAGGCCGGTGGCGCAGAGGTAGAGCTGTTGCCTTACAGCGTCAGAGACCCGGGTTCGATCCTGGCTATGAGTGCTTGTCTGTACGGGGTTTGTACGTTCTGCCCGTGACCTGCATGGGTTTTCTCCAAGATCTTCGGTTTCCTCCCACACTCCAAAGATGTACAAGTTTGTAGGTTAATTGGCTTGGTATAAATATAAAATTGTCCCCAGTGTGTGTAGGACAGTGTTAGTGTGCGGGGATTGTTGGTTGGTGTGGACTTGGTGGGCCTGTTACAGCACTGTTTCTCTAAACTAAACTAAACTAAACTAAAATTGTGGAGGTTCAGTGTTGTGAAGGATGAGCCTGGTGTTGTTGTCGTGCGATGGTCCATTCAGTTAGACCTTGCTGGTCCTTACAGCAGAAGATTACCTTGCTGGTCTCTGCAGAAGATTACCTTTCACAGGTCAATCAGACAGTGATCTGGAGTATGGAACAAGCTGCTAGAGGAGGTAGTCGAGACAGGGATAATCCCTACATTTAAGAAACAGTTAGACAGGTAGATGGATAGGACAGGTTTGGAGGGATATAGGTCACATGCAGGCAGGTGGCACTAGTGTAGCTGGGACATGTTGGCTGGTGTGGACAAGTTGGGGTGAAGGGCCTGTTTCCACACTGTACCACTCTATGACTCCAGGACCATGTGGAAGAGGGAGACAACCAAGGACAGAACCATCCCATCAATGGTTCCCCCAGCTGGCTGTCACAGCTACTTTGCAGAATTACTCATCACGAGAGCTCTCAGGCAGTCACCAAGACCTCACTTGGCTGGTGGTGAGCAGGGCATCCTGAGAGAATCAAATGTGTTAGGGTAGGATGAGTGAAGAAACAGGTTAATGGCCGGTGCAGATTCGGTGGGCCAAAGGTCTGCTTTCGTGCTGTGTGACTATTGACCACGGAAGGTGAGAGATAAGAAGACATCTTGGCCTGGACATCACACAGAGAGAAAAGCCCTTCTCGTTCCCTTCTGGAATAATGCCTTGTGTTCCCCTTAAGTCTCTCCGAGCAGGCAAACAGGGGTCTTGTTCTCCCCCAACCCTCCAAACGAGTGCCGGGTTTCTCCGCCATTGGATCTGCCTACATCACCTTGTGTCAGGGTTGCTGAGTGAACACATTGTACACGCTGTCAGAAGCCACATTGCTCTTACATTGCCAGCATGGACAGCTGGGACAGTGCAATGCCTCTGTACATTACACTCCTGATGCTCCCTGCTGCCAGTTAATATATTGAGCCGCTATCAAGGTCACAGAGCCCAGTGCTGGGTGGAGTTAATCTTCCCTTATCCACTAACCCAGACACAGCATGGGTCTGTCTGAATCTCTCGAGTGGCTCAGCAACAGATGAAAATGTGCCTGGCCTCCTGCAGTTGTTGACACTCTTGAACTCAGCTCTGAATACACACAGCAATAGTAAACAGGCATTGGCATAATCAGCCCAGCACTTGTTCTCTGCTGCCTCCTGATATGCTGTTTCTGATGGAAACATATAAAATTCTTAAGGGATTGGACAGGCTAGATGCAGGAAAAATGTTCCCGATGTTGGGGGAGTCCAGAACCAGGGATCACAGTTGAAAAATAAGGGGCAGGCCATTTAGGACTGAGATGAGGAAAAACTTTTTCACCCAGAGAGTTGTGAATCTGTGGAATTCTCTGCCACAGAAGGCAGTGGAGGCCAATTCACTGGATGTTTTCAAGAGAGAGTTAGATATTGATAGCTCTTAGGGCTAATGGAATCAAGGGATATGGGGAGAAAGCAGAAATGGGGTACTAATTTTGGATGATGAGCCATGATCATGTTCAATGGTGGTGCTGGCTCAAAGGGCTGAATGGCCTACCCCTGCACCTATTTTCTATGTTTCTCCAGATGACATCGCAAGGAATTCCGGCTGGCATTGAACTGTGTGTGCGGTTTTTGGCTGATGTGTATGCAGTGGTTAAAATATTGCTGGAGCAAGTCGTTGCAAACACCTCAACCCTTGCTGATTGCACCTGCCAACAATCTGCAAGCAGCACAGGTCAACGTTATTCCATTACACGAAGCAAAGCTACGGCAGGTGCATCATACCCAGCAAGGCATGGGGATGAAAGCAATGAGCCCATTAGTTGTTTGGAAGAGGTCATAGAGTCAGAGAGCATAGAAACAGGCCCTTCGGCCCACCATGTCCATGCTGAGCCGATATCCACCTGACCACACCTGTGCTCCCTGTGTATTGTGATAGCACGGTGGGAGCTGGGACTGCCTCTGTAGATATCTCGCTGTGGGCAGCCTCGGCTCACTCTGCCTGGCAACGGGTTTAAACTAAATTAAATAAACTTTAAATATCTTAACTGTTTGCCCATTTTATTGGATTAAAGGGCGAACCTTTGTTTATTGGTATTGGTATTAGTTTATTATTGCTTACGTGCACAGCGCACTTTCCAGGCAATAATGTCCACAGCTGCAATGGCATTAGTAAAAAAACAGCATAAAATGTGCACTGGTTAAATAGCCAGGTTGCTTGTCAGTGCTGTTTATTTCCATGTATTTTCCGAATAGAAAGATCAATGGTTCCTTTCCCACCGTTGGGTTATATACCACAGGGCTCCGTAGAGCAGAGACTAACTCATTGCTGGAGTAGGGCAGATTACAAGACCAGGCGTGGGCCTTGGGATCAGAGCTGGGTGTCCACGGGGCAGTGAAGGGAGGCAAGACCTCCCCACAGGGATCAGAGGGAATACAGTGGCTTTCCCTTAGGTTGCTGCTGAGATTGGTGGGAGGGTGATAATAATGGGGCTGGGTGCCAAATGTACACTCCTAAACTCTGATAGATATTTGTTGGAAAGGCCATCAATGTTTGCAGACCCAAGGTAGGTAAACATAGCCAGGTTACACAAGAGGTGTCAGAAGGAACTGCAGATGCTGGTTTAGACACAAAAAGCTGGAGTAACTCAGAGGGTCAGGCAGAAGAAGGGTCTTGATCCAAAACGCCACCTATTCCTTTTCTCCAGAGATGCCTGACCCGCCGAGTTTACTTCAGCTTTTTGTGTCTATCTATGTTACACAAGAGACTGATTCAGGGTCTCAACCCAAAACATTGACCATCCCGTTGTCTCCATAGATACTGCTTGACCTACTGAGTTCCTCCAACGGATCAGTTTTAGGACTTGGTACCAGATCTAGTTGTTCTGGATGGAGAGCTGAAGGCTTCCCTGTCTTGGTGTCCCTTTGGCCAGGGAAGGGAGTGTCTGTGTTGCCTTTGTCGGTAAATAGTCAGCAAACAGGAGCAGCAGTAGACCACTCAGCCCTCCAAGCCTACCCCACCATTCAACATAATCAAGGATGTTCATCCACTCATTCCTGCCTTTTCCTTTGATCCTTTTAACATTAATAAATACAGGGAAGCACAGTGGCACAGCGGTAGAGTTGCTGCCTTACAACGCTAGCGATCTGGGTTAGATCCTGTCAATGGGTGTTGTCTGTACGGAGTTTACACGTTCTCCCTGTGACCGCATGGGTTTATTCCGACTGCTCCGGTTTCCTCCCACTCTCCAAAGACGTACAGGTTTGTAGGTTAATTGGCCTTCTGTAAATTGTTAATTTTCTTTAGTTTGTCGGATAGTGTTATTGGGATGATCTCTGGTCAGAGTGGACTCAATGGGCCGAAGGGCCTGTTTCCATACTGTATCTCTAAAGTCGAAAAGTCTAAATACATCTATGTCCTTTCTGCACCTATTGATTTAGCGCCCCTACTCTCTGTGGTCTACAGGTTCACCACTTTGAGTGAAGACATTTCTCCTAATCTCGGTTGTCAAAGGGGAGATTCTGAGTCCTGAGACTGTGATTCCTGGACTCTCCAGAACATCAGGAACATCCTTCCTGTGGCTGGTGTGTCTGGTCCCGTAAGAGTGTTATAGGTCTCTATTTGATCTCCTTTCACTCTTCTAAACACCAGTCACTGTAGGCCCAACCTACCCAATCTCTCCTCATCCTCCATAAGAATCTTTTATAAGAACTCAAAAGGCCGAATGGCCTACTCCTGCACCTATTATCTATTGTCTATTGTCTATTGTCTATTGTCTATTGTCTATTGTCTATTGTCTTTTGTCTAACTCCATTACGCTCTCTGGATTCTACAGCCTTCGCTGTTTTATCTGTGATCCAAAAGCAAAATACCGTAGATGGTGTGAATCTGAGGAAAAAATAACACGCCAATTGCTGGAAATGCTCATCAAGTCGGGCAGTATCTGTGTAGAGAGAAAGAGAGTTAACATAGCAAAGACTACCTCTCCTTTGCTACTCACCAATGAAGGATTTCAGACTTTCTAATAGAGACATTGGGGAGACTTCTTAGCAACTGATTTGAAGTTGGTGACTTTCTATATTGGCACTTGTCGGTGGTTAAAGAGGGAGAGATAGAGAGCTACGGGGACGGGATGTGAGAGTGTTCCTCCTCTGCTCCAGTATCCACGTTTTCTCCCTCAACATTTTGCAAACTTCCTCACAGCGCTTCTGATAAATCATCCTTCCCATCAAAAGCTAACGTTTCCTTTATATTAAAAAAGTTAACTAGTCACCCCCCTCCCCACCCCCCACTCCACCCCCCACTCCACCCCACCCCAGAATTTAACTTTCAAAAAGATTCTAACATTTTATCCCATTTTACTAGTACCAGTACCAGTACCAATCTCGTGGGCTGATCAGTCTGAAGAAGGGTCCCAACCTAAAACATCATCCATTCCTTCTCTCCAGAGATGCTGCCTGTCCCGCTGAGTTACTCCAGAATTTTTGTCGATCTTCTATTATTTATCTATTTCAGTGGTAGAATTAAAATCTTGTTTATGTTTCTGATATTTGTATTTAAATTCATTGGGAGTTCTCCAAGGACTTATAGGTTTGCAGGTTAATTGGCTTATGCATATTGTAAATTGTCCTTAGTGTGCAGGATAGTGCTCGAGGAGAGGGTGATCGCTGGTCGGTGTGGGCTCGGTAGGCCGAAGGGCCCATTTCCGCACTGTATCTCTGAAGGCTGTATCTCTAAAGTCAATCCCTACTTCTTAAGTTGTGACAAATATCCATTCATAGGAATCAAATGCTTCAATGCCATGGCTTTTTTATTTATCCGCTCATGAGACGTGGACGTTGCTGGCAATGCTGATATCAATTGTCCAATTACCTCTGAACTGAGGGGGCAGCTGAGAGTCCACCACACTGGTGGATATGGGGTCACATCCAGACCAGAACAGGTAGATTTCCTCTCCTGAAGGACACTAGTGAATCTGATCCGATGCTTAACATTACTGCGAGTAGCTTTTTCCTCAAAAAGTCCAAATTAATTTTATTATTTGAAGTTAAATTCCCCCACTGCAGTGTTGGGCTTTGACACATATCTCAGAATCAATGGTCCAGAACTCTGGCTGCTTTCCCAGAACCTTAGCTGCGATGCTGCTGTACTCTTAATGTGCAGTTCATAAAAGCCAGACAGTGTAGAAGAGAACTTCCAGGCCATTGACTTTTTCTCTTTATCTTCATCCACTGTGGGAGCAGGATTAGCATTCAAGCCCTCTCTCCTCTCTGCCATTCACTGAGATTGTGACTAACCTTTTACATTAACGCCATTTTCCTTCACTAACCCTGCCTTTTGATTCCATTAACATCTTGAATATACTAAGGGATCGAGCTTCCACAGCACGCTGGGGGGAGAGTTCCA
Source organism: Rhinoraja longicauda (assembly GCF_053455715.1). Taxonomy (NCBI): domain Eukaryota; kingdom Metazoa; phylum Chordata; class Chondrichthyes; order Rajiformes; family Arhynchobatidae; genus Rhinoraja; species Rhinoraja longicauda. The sequence goes on along the minus strand of NC_135964.1, from coordinate 30,889,145 downwards.
GAGGCTCACGACTTTTGGCTGAAGACATTTCCTTTTTATCACAGCTACGAATGGCCAATCCCTCATTGAGAGAGTGTGGGGCCTAATTCTAGACTTCTCAAACAGGGAAATGTTCGATGCTGCATCTATCCTGCCAAGCACCAGATGAATTCTGTAAAATTTAATGAGATCATCTAGCATTCCTCTAAACTCATGAGAGTACGGGCTCAGAATGCTTAACAAAGTGCAGGAGTAACTCAGGTCAAGCAGCATCCCTGAATGAAAGAATGAAACTATATTATCACATGTGGCATGTCACAGTGAAATCCTTTATTTTGCAAACACAAAGTATGCAAAGAGTACAGGGGACCGACAGTTACAAGTGTTCAATGTAGTCCCCAATGGTCCCTCTGTGCTCAGCACTCCCCCCCCCCCCACACCGGGTCCCTCTTTGTTCTCAGCAAACCCCCTCCCCCCTCCCCCCTTCCCCCCTCCTCCCCCCCCCCCACACCGGGTCCCTCTTTGTTCTCAGCAAACCCCCTCCCCCCTCTCCCCCCCCTCTACACCTGGTCCCTCTTTGTTCTCAGCAAACCTCCTCCCCCCCACACGGGTCCCTCTTTGTTCTCAGCAAACCTCCTCCCCCCCTCCCCCCCCACACGGGTCCCTCTTTGTTCTCAGCAAACCTCCTCCCCCCCTCCCCCCCACATGGGTCCCTCTTTGTTCTCAGCAGAGAGGAAACCGGAGATCTCTCGGAGAAATCTGGGTCCCTGGAGCGGTGAGGCAGCAACTCTACCGCTGCGCCACCGTACCGTCCAGGGTATTGGATTGGGAGCCTATGATATTCAGGGCTTGTGGCAGGCTGGTTATACAGCGCTTATTGCTGGTCACATAATTTCTCATTACGTCTGCAAAGCCGGTTACATTCTCTCACTGGAGCAATGTAGAATGATCACCTCTGGTTTTGAAAGCGTTATTCACCACGAGGGCAGGCAAGGAAACAGCTTTGATGGGTCTCAAAGTCCAAATGCCAAAGTTGGTGTTCCAAGGTTTTGTGTTCCAAGTTATGTCCTTGTGCCTAATAATACCCTGAAATGCTGTTCTGCTTCTTTGTAACCTCTCCCTCACCCACTGATACACTCACAGAGCATGAGCTCACATCTCTGTGAGTCACTGGTCTGTTTGAGTCTCTATCTGCCAGGACTGGTTGTGACTGCAGTTTGTGATTAAATGATAATGTGGTCTTCTTTCAATGTGTGATCAATTGTTGGGAAGCTGTTGATACATGAAGCAAGGTAACCCTATCTAACAGTGGGACTTGGTTACCGTATGGCCGGAAGGATAACATGGAGGAAAAGACTTGCACTTATGTTTCTGTCTTTTGAACTCTTACATCTTCCATACGGAACATACAGGCAGCATGATGCTGCTAACAGCGGTTAGATGCAAAGTCTAATATTTTGTTAGTGTTGGATAAATGTTCGCCAGGACATGGAGGCAACCCAGACTCTTCCCAGATTCTCCTAACCTCTGTTCTAAATGGCAGACCCCATGTACTGAGGCTGTGACTTCCATTGCCGTCCCACAAACTAGTGTGGGACAACAATAAGAAAGGAGGGAGAGAGAGAGAAAACGGGGAATTATAGACCAGTTAGCCTTACATCGGTAGTGGGGAAGATGCTTGAGTCGATTGTTAAAGATGTTATAGCAGCGCATTTGGAAAGCAGTGATGGGATCGGTCAAAGTCAGCATGGATTTTTGAAGAGGAAATCAGGCTTGACTAATCTTCTGGAAATTTTGAGGATGTAACAAGTAGAATGGATAAGTGAGAGCCAGTGGATGTGGTGTATCTGGGCTTTCAAAAAGCCTTTGATAAGGTCCCAAAAAAAGAGATTAGTGTGCAAAATAAGAGCACATGGTATTGGGGGGAAGGGTATTGACATGGATAGAGAACTGGTGGGCAGACAGGAAGCAACAGGTCCTTTTCAGAATGGCAGGCAGTGACTAGTGGGGTGCCACAAGGCTCGGTGCTTGGACTCCAGTTATTTACAATATATATTAATGATTTAGACGAGGGAATTAAATATGACATCTCCAAGTTTGCGGATGACACAAAGCTGGGTGGCAGTGTGAGCTGTGATGAGGATGCTATGAAGCTGCAGGGTGACTTGGATACATTGGGTGAGTGGGCAGATGCATGGCAGATGCAGTATAAAGTAGATAAATGTGAGGTTATCCACTTTGGTGGCAAAAACAGGAAGGCAGATTAATATCTGAATGGTATCAGATTAGGAAAAGGGGATCTGCAATGAGACCTGGGTGTGCTTGTACATCAGTCACTGAAAGTAAGCATGCAGGTACAGCAGGCAGTGAAGAAAGCCAATGGCATGTTGGCCTTCTCTTGCGAGAGGATTTGAATTTAGGAGTGGGAGAAGGAGGGATGTAGAAGAGGAGAGAGAAGGGTGGTGGAGAAGGGGAAAGGGGAGGGGTGGACCAAGAGAAGAATGAGGAAGGGGAGAGAAAGAGATGAGGCAAAGAGAGGGGGCAGAGGTTGCTGAACGAAGGAGGCAGATTGTAAAGACATTTGATCCTGTTTGTCAGGTTATCAGGTGAATCCCATGGCCCTGAGGTTTTTGTGTATTAATCCTGCTGTTCCCTAGCAGATAGACGTTGCAAGACTTTGCCAGAATTTGTAATTTTGCATGGAATCCTTGACCTGCTCCGTCCTTAAAGTGGATGTCAGCCATTGCAAACCCTCCATATCATGCAGCATCCTCGGTCACACGCACCCACACCAATTAATGGATAAGCCATTAATTATCCATTAATGGGTAATGTCACCATTATCCGACATTCAGATGCTGGGGTGCCTGCTGCTTGCTCCGCAAGAACCCCAGACTCTGAATGTGTAAGATTGAGAGACATCCCAGCTCAGGGCTGGCACATGCTCATCACTTGGAGACCACTGCACTCCCACATAGTCCCATCTGCCCTTCCCTGACTTCCAATGATCGGCCATTCGGTGCCACCTTTGGACTCACTGGACCAACAGGCTAGAGGGAGGCATTATGGGGACCGGAGCAGGTGGTGGAGATAATGGATGCGGACTGTATGTTGGGGCAGACACAAAATGCTGGGGTAACTCAGCGGGTCAAACAGCATTTCTGGAGAAAAGGAATAGATGACGTTTAGCGTCGAGACCCTTCAGTGTCTCTCCCCTGACCCGAAACATCACCTATTCCTTCTCTCCAGAGATGCTGCCTGACTCGCTGAGTTACTCCAGCATTTTGTGTCCATCTTTGGTGTAAACCAGCATCTGCAGTTCCTTCTTACACAGCATGTTGGGGAAGGCAGGAGCAGGCCCTCGTTATTGCCCTAATCAGTCAATGGGCGAGAGATCGGGATGGTCCTGGGAGACCAAACGCAAAATAAACACAGATGCAGAAAGTCTGAAATAAACACAGAGAATGTTGGAGATATTCAGCAGGTCAGGCAGCATCTGTAGAGAGAGGAGCAAGGAAGATGGGTCTCGACCCGAAACGTCACCCATTCCCTCTCGCCAGAGATGCCGCTTGCCCGGCTGAGTTACTCCATAATTTTGCGTCTACCTTTGGGAGAAGAACAAGGTTGACCTTTCAGATTGATAGTGTTATATCAGGATAAGCTGCATGTTTTGAGTGAGAGGGTGGAAGATGTGCCAAAGAGAAACCAGTGACACATTTACTGTCAGTGCTGTCTCGGAGAGGGAGGTGAATGCTTGTTAATCCCATCTGATCTGTCTGGAGGGAGTGTAAATAGACAGAGGTGGAGGGAAATTGCGAGGTGCAGAACACAGCACAGTGAAAAGAAAAAGTGAGTGCTGAAAACACTTCGCAGATCAGGCAGCATCCGTGAAGAGAGAACACTGGAGTCCATGTTACTGGTCAATGATCTCTATCAGAACTGATTGGTGTGGACCCATACAGGAAAGGCTGATATAAATGAAATGACAAAATTACTTAGACAGGTACATGGATGGGACAAGTTTGGGGGGATATGGACCAAGCACAGCAGGTGGGATTTGTGTAGCTGGGACATGTTGGCTGGTGTGGGCAAGTTGGGCCGAAGGGCCTGTTTCCACACTGTTTCACTCTATGACTGTATGAATCATATTAAGAGCGGTGTGAATGTTGTTTCAATATCTGCTTCTATTATTGTTCATGAAAGATCCACATTTCAGAATCTTTAACTCTGTTTATCAGTGAATCAGTGAACCCTGTGAATCAGAGCCTGGGGACATTAACTAATCAGAACCATCCAGGCATTAAAGAGAGAGACAGGCCATTCGGCCCATTGAACCCGTGGCAACCATCAGCCACTCATTTATACCACGCTATCCCATTTTATTCTTCCCATCAGCTCCTCCCATATTCCACCACACACCTGCACACATATGGTAATTCACAGTGGCCAATGAGCCCACTGGTCTGCAGGACTTTGGGAATAAACCAACATGGGTACAGTCTGAGCCACGGGTCACAGAGGTCAGGGGTTGGGGGTCAGGCTGGCTGTGGGGTTAACTGAGGAACGCGTACGTGACGGACCGTGCGGAGTAGGGAATCCTCTCCCGCTCAGTAAGTGGGGGAGGTCCCGGATGTGATCAGTGTGGCAGTGTTGGCCACTCTGACCCTGGCATTGTATGTACCTTGGGTGTGCTGCAGATTTTCCAGTTGAGTTACTTTCTGCAGGCATTGGGAGTGTTTTGTTTTGCAAAGGAATGCCTTGCTGTATTATACCACCTGCATTCCAACCGAGTGGTAGGGCCAGTGAGGGAACATTGAGTTCTTGTTTCTGTTTGGCACCCACAAGGCACCAAACTCTTTGAACTCACCCAGGCCTTGAAGCAGACAATCCGGCCCCCAGGAGAGGCAGGTGCCAAGGCCTCACCTCCTCACCACTCCCCGGCTAAAGCTATTTGTCCTGAATTCCCAATGGATTTATCAGTGACGGGATTGTGCTGGTGGCTTTGTTCCCTCCGTCGCGGGAATGTCTACTTTGTAGCCATCCCTGTCAAACACTCTATACTGTTCCAAACGGATCAGTCGTAGAATCTGAAGGGAGTTGACGAGAATGTGGAGAAAAAAAATGGAATGTGTATGATTACTGTAAATAAGGTCATAAGTGATCAAGTCAAGTCAAGTCAAATTTATTTGTCACATACACATACACGATGTGCAGTGAAATGAAAGTGGCAATGCCTGCGGGTTGTGCACAAAAAAGAATTACAGTTACAGCATATAAATAAAGTATCCTAAAATGATAGGAGCAGAATTAGGCAATTCGGCCCATCAAGTCTATTCCACCATTCAATCATGGCTGATCTATCTCTCCCTCCTAACACCATTCTCCTGCCTTCTCCCCATAACCTCTGACACTCGTACTAATCAAGAATCTATCAATCTATCTCTGCCTTAAAAATATCCATTGACTTGTCCTCGGTGGCTGATGGTCAGTGTGGACTCGGTGGACTGAAGGATCTGTTTTCATGCTGTATGTCCCCATGAACTGTATCCCTTTGGGTGGCCACCAAGGTGGTAAACTAACTGGGGAGCGCCTGGATTGGCCTGCTCCATGCTCCACTCTGCCAGGGTCAGATTTGACAAGGCAGTTTCAAGTAGACAAAATGTGTAGGAAGGAAGTGCAGATGCTGGTTTATACCAAAGGTGGACACAAAATGGTGGCTCAACAAAGGCAGCCTGACCCATTGAGTTACTCCAGCATATTGTGTCTATCTTCAATTTCAAGTAGATGTCTGCTATCACAAAGGCCCTAATTTAGTTTAATTACCGCGTGGAAACAGGTCCTGCGGCCCACTGAGCCTGCACTGACCAGCGAGCCCAGCACGTTAACACTATCCTACACACACTAAGGACAATTTTACATTTATACCGAGCAAATTAACCTACAAACCTGAGTGCCTTTGGCCCTAATGGAGATATAATGGGGTTAGAGTGAGGCCATACCCAAACTGGAGGAACAACACTTCATATTCTGCTTGGGTAGCCCACAACACAATGGCATGACCAATGAATTTTCCAATCTCAGGTAACCAGCCCCCCCTCTCGTCTACCCAGCTCCCCACCTTCCCTGCCCATACACACCTTTCTTTCCACTCTTCCACCCTTGTCACCCAGTTCCTTTTCTCTCCATCATTCACTCACCTCTCACCTCTCCCTCTCTCTCTCTCTTGTCCTCTCTCCTCCCCTCCCCCTGTCCAATCTCATTCCACCCATTATCCTATCGTGCTCCATCTTCCTTCTTGTGTGCAATCGGGTGATGGCCTTCTATCAGCTTATTAAAATCAACTCCTTAAAAGGAAAAAGTCATCTAGGACAGCAGGGTGGTACAGCGGTAGAGTACCTGCCTTACAGTGCCAGACATCTGTGTTCCATCCTGACTACGAGTGCTGTCTGTACGAAGTTTGTACATTATCCCCGTGTCCTGTGTGGGTTTCCTCCAGGATCTTCGGTTTCCACCCACACTCCAAAGACGTACAGGTTTGTAGATTAATTAGCTTGGTCATATTGTAAATTGTCCCCAGTGTGTGCAGAATAGTGTTAGTATACGGGGATTGCTGGTCGGCGCTGCCCCGAAGGGCCTGATTCCACACTGTATCTCTAAACTAAACTAAACTAAAGTCATCAAATTACGCACTTGCACACTTTCGTCTCCATCTACAGCCTCAGTAACCATCTCCACCCATCTGCCCATCAGTCGTCCTCACTTGGATCCACCTATCACTTGCCCCAGCCCTAAGCATGAGGATACCCACATTCTCTGATGTGATTGTGTGACGCCCCTCTGTCAGCTATTTCAAAATTGGCTCCTCAAAAGGAAAGTGTCATCATAGGTATTGCTCGTCATGAGTTCAAAGTCATGGGCATTCTTTTCATTATTGTTCCCAGTCTGACAAACCAGCCAATCCTCCCTGCCCTGTGGGAATGTGGGAAATGATGGCCAAAGTCACAGACGTCACGGTGCCTGGACCTGTTTCTTCTTCTTCTTCTTGCGTTTGAGGCAACAGAAGTTATGAAGCTGCTTCTGCTTGTGCTGTCTCTGTTTGTTGTCGTTCGCCTGACTGAGGTCAGTTGACAGGGCTCACCACGGGGAGGTCGACAACATGAGCCCCCGACCTGTTTCAATGATGTACCACTCTGTGGCTCTATGAACTTCCCTCAAGTTTCACTATTCACCTACACACCACGAGCTACGTACAACCATCAATTTACCCACCAACCTACGTGTCCTCGGGATGTGGGAGGAAACAGAGGAAATCCATGTGGTCATAGGGAGAACTTAGAAAACTCTATAATTCAGTGTCAGGATTGAATCCAGGCCTCTGGCACTGTGAGGCAGCAGCTCAGCGAGCTGCACCACTGTGGGCACCTTACAGGTCTTACATACCAACACTTGAGCTATGAGCAGGAATAGGCCGCAAGCTGTCCAATGTCATGGCTTGACGAGGTGAGGGTTGAACAATAGAAGCATCCAGACCTACACAGATGACGTGGGATGAACTGAGTCAGGCAATCCTTCTTCACAGCATATTTCTTGCATGACTGGAATTGGTTAAGAGGCATGTGGAGTATTTGCGAAGGAGCCTACTCAACGTTTACCTTTATGGTGAAGTATAATTATGTTATCAAATGGAAGTTATGTCAATTTAAGTCACGTTGCTACAAGCTCCAGGCAATATTTGGATTGGTGAATATTCGCTTGAGATAATGAAACCACGTTCTTCCAGAATTCATTCCATCGAGTCTGGAAACAATGCAGCAAGATACACTGAACAGGAACACCCACATTCTTGGTAACGACTGCATTCCTGAAAATAGCTTTCAGGTGGTGTCCTGTGGTGAAGAGCCACGCACACTCTAATGTGAAATATCATCATCACACAAAATTACACCCACAGTGAATTTAATTCTCTAATAATACGATGTAAACTGCACTTTAGAGTTTCTCTATTCCGATAATAAAGAGACGATTGTTACTTAATAACAGAGCTGCTTACTATTACAATTAGCTACTAATTCAATATCCAAAGACCCAATTTACACAGTTTAAAATGAAACTTAAAAGGTGTAAATTTAAGTTGAAATGTTCTGCTTTCTGTTCCGTGGTCCTTTGTTACATATTCTACATCAGGCGAAACCCAAATTAACTGAGTTGACATGTGGAAAGCTTGAGATGGCAGCGAGAGGTCGCTGGACTAGTCGGTTGGGCCGACGAATGGCAATTTAATCCAGAGAAAAAATAACATAATGCATTTGGGGAGGATAACGTAATAATTGTGAGGATATTGAGTGGGGTGGGGACATACAGGGACCACAGAGTGTCTGCCCACAGATCCTTGAAGTTAGCAGATCAGCAAGGCGGCTAAAAAGGCAGTTAGGATGCTCTGCCTTATTAGCCGAGGCTTGGAATAAAAGAGGAGGATGACTCTGCTGGATGTGTATACAACACGAGTCTAGAGCACAGCTTGAGTTCTGTGTACAGTGCCGGTCCCCACAATACAGGGACGTGTGACAGTGGGATGAAGAGCTTAAAGTGAGCGTGTGTTACAGGGGCCTGGTGAGTTTAAAGGAAATGTGGGATACGAGGCTTTGGTATGTTTAAAGGAGTGTGGTATATGGGTCCCAGTGAGGGTGCTGCACCAATGCAGGAGAGGTTTGGGCCCAACGGGTCCACTTGGTCTAGTAATATGATAAATTTAAACCTGTCATTTGAGTGGGAGAAGATGAAATCGGATGTGTCAGTATTACTGTTGAGCATAGGTGACTGCAGAGGCACGAGGGAGGAGCTGGCTAAAGTTGATTTGAAAGGGACCCTAGTAGCAATGGCAGTGGAACAGCAATGGCAGGAATTTCTGGGAATAATTCAGGCGACACAGGATCATTTCATTCCAAAGGGGGAGAAAGATTCTAAGGGGAGAATGAGGCAGCCGTGGCTGACAAGGGAAGTCAAGGACCATATAAAACTAAAAGAGAAGCCTACAACATTGCAAAGATTAGTGGGAAGCTAGAGGATTGGTGAACTTTTAAAAAAGAACAAATAAAAAGGCAATATGGGGAGAAAAGATGAAATATGAGAGTAAGCCAGCTAATAATATCAAAGAGGAGAGCAAGAGTTTCTTCAGTTATATAAAGAGTAGGACAGAGGCAAGAGTGGACGATGGACCACTGGAAAATGGTGCTGGAGAAGTGATAGTGAGGAATGTAGAAATGGCTGATGAAATGAATGTTTTTTTGCATCAGTTTCACAGTAGAAGACAGCAGCAATGTGCCTGAAACTCAGGAGAGTCAGGGGATGGAAGTAGTGCAGTGGCTATTACTAAGGAGAAGGTGCTTGGGAAGGTGAAAGGTCTGTAGGTGGATAAGTCACCTGGACCAGATGGGCTGCACCCTAGGGTTCTGAAAGAGGTGGCTTTGGAGATTGTAGACGCATTGAGGGTGATCTTTCAAGAATCACTAGAGTCTGGAATGGTTGTAGACGATTGGAAAATTGCCAATATTACCCCGCTGTTCAAGAAAGTGAAGTACAAGAGTGGGAACAAGGCTGGTTGGATTGATTTCAGTGGTTGGCAAGATTTTAGAGACCATTATTAATGACGAGGTTTCTGAGTACTTAGAAGCACATGATAAAATAGGCCAAAGTCAACATGGTTTTGTGAAGGGGAGCTCTTGCCTGACGAACCTGTTTGAAACCTTTGAGGAAGTAAATAGCAGGACAGACAAAGGAGAGTAAGTGTATGTTGTTTACATGCATTTTTAGAAGTTTAGGCATTTGATAAGGTTCCACGTGAGGTTGCTAAACAAGGTGAGAGCCCATGGTATCAAAGGGCAGTTACTAGCATGGATGGCAAGTTGGCTGGATGGCAGAAGGCAGAGTGGCAATAAATGGGTCTTTTTCTGGTTGGCTGCCAGTGATTAACGGAGTTCCACAGGGATCAGTGCTGGGACCGCCACTCTTCACGTTGTATATCAATGATTTGGCTGAGGGAATTTGTGGCCAAGTTTGCAGATGGTATGCAGATAGGTAGAGGGGCAGGTAGTGTAGAGAAAGCAAGGACTCTGCAGAAAGGCTTGGACAGGTTCGGAGAGTGGTCAAAGAAGTGGCAGATGGAATACAGCGTAGCAATGTGTGGTGTCATGCATTTTGGTAGTAGGAATAAAGGCATAGACTATTTGTACGTAGGGAGAGAATTCAGAAATCGAAGGTGCAAAGGGACTTGGGAGTGCTGGTAAAGGATTCCTCAAAAGTTCATTTGCAAGTCGAATTAATAGTAACGAAGGCAAATGCAATGCTAGCATTAATTTTGAGAGGACTAGAATATAAAAACAGGGTAACGACGAGGCTCTATAAGGCACTGGTCAGACCACAATTGGAGTATTGTGAGCAGTTTTGGGCCCCATATCCAAGGAAGGATGGAGAGGGTCCAGAATGGTTTACGAGAATGATCCCAGGAATGACTGGGTTATCATATGATGAGCATTTGATGGCACTTGGCCTGTACTTGCTGTAGTTTAGAGGGATGAGGGGGGACCTCATTGAAGTTAACTGAATAATGCAAGGCCTGGGTAGAATGCATGTAAAGTAGGAGAGTCTAGGACCAGAGGCCATAGCTTCAGAATAAAAGGACATACCTTTCAAAGGAGATGGGGAGGAATTTCTTTGGTCAGAGGGTGGCGAATCTGTGGAATTCATTTCCACAGATGGCTGTGGAGGCAAAGTCATTGGGTATTTATAAGGTGGAGATTCTTGATTAGTAAAGGGTGTCAAGAGTTTTAGGGAGAAGACAGGAGAATGGGGTAGACTTGATGGGCCGAATGGCCTAATTCTGCTCCTATAACCTATGAACTCATGACAGAAGGAGATGCTCAATTATTGCAAGAAGATGTTCACATGCCAGAAACTGGTCGTGCACTCAGGAAATGTTGTCTGACTTGAAAGTTTGCATTTTGCATGAGGGCCGGTTTAATGCCAATATAATTAACCCAGCAGAGAAAATAAAGTTAAAGCCTGTGGCGAGGGAATGGGAATCGAATGTCACTGTGCATCATCCTCTCACAGTTCATGACCACTGCTGTGAAACCGTGGCCAAAGCAAACAAGTTTCCAGCCTGCGTTCACTGGACAATTCATTGCAAAACCACACATTCCATTCAGAACTTGTGCAAAGGATTTTGGAGAGAGTTAGAACAGTGTGTCTACGCTGGTCTCTTCTAAGGAGGAGGAGTATCAAACAAATAACAAGGGTGCATGGGCTGGCTGGAAATTAACGCAGTTAAAACCAGTTAGCTGCCCCATTATGCTGAAACATCTGGATGTGTGGGCTTTACAGAAAGCAAGCAACTCAGGTTTTTTTAACATGGATAGACTGGCTGGAGTTTATGTATTTCCCCCAAATTTGTTCGAGAGGACTCCATATCAGGGTGAGCCAGGTCAATTGCCAAGTGAAAAGTTAACAAAACAGAAATAAAAAGAGGGAAATCTGGATCGAGAGGGAGAGAGAAAGATGGGGAGGTAAAGAGAGAGAGAAAGAGAGAAAGAGAGAGAAACAGAGGAAGAGAGGAAGAGAGGGAGGAAGAGATTTTTTTACAGAAGCCAATTAACCTACAAACCTGTACGTCTTTGGAATGTCTGTACCGCCTCCAGCACTGCACCACTGTGCTGCCTTGTACACTAATGCTGCTCTTACATTCAAACACATTCATACATGTGCACATGTACTCACGCCCACACATTCAAAGACATGTTCCCCACCTAGGGGGTGCCAACTATATCTCACTCCCAAATAAGGGACAAGGTGACATCACCGCCCCGTGCCCCACGTGACTTCACCCAGCCAGCGGCCATGTGCTCCCGCTCCACCAATGGTGGCCACCCGGGCCGGGAGGCGGGTTGCTATGCAACCTCCGTTAGGCGGCGCCCGGGCCTCCGCACCTATACTGTCCGGACCTACAGTGTACGGACCTACAGTGTCCGGGCCTACAGTGTCCGGGCCTACAGCGTCTGGGACTACAGTGGCCCCCGGGCCTAATACGGGACAAGGGCGGATCTGTACGGGACAAACCAATTTAGCCCACAATACGGGGTGTCCCGGCTAATAAGGGACAGTTGGCAACCCTATCCCTACCTCATGTGCATACACGTTAATTCATACAAGGCCCAACTCTTGCACTTGTGATGCAGCTTCACAGTCTCTCTTGCACAGGTGCACATGCACCTGAACATGTGCACAGATAAACTCACTCGCAGATGCACATTCACCCATTCACACAGCCACACATGCACTAACAGAATGAACCCACAACAGATCAGATGTTTTAGATGAAAGATGGACACAGACTGCTGGAGTAACTCAGCGGGTCAGGCAGCATCTCCGGATGAAAAGGCATAGGTGATCTTTCGGGTTGGGACCCTTCTTCAGGTTGATTGTGGTGGGGGGACTGGAAGCAAGAAAAGCCCTGGACAAATCAGGACCGGCAACAGATGACCTCAGGCAGGGTAGTTACCTGGTAGGCCAATTGTTGGCTGGGGATGGTGTGATTCCAAGAAGGATACTTCGTCTGGAATGTTTTGTTTGCAGTTTAATTAAAGTCAAATAGTTGTGTTTTTTATTGAATTTGGAGCCACCCAGTTCTCAAGTAGATTGTTCAACACACACATAAGGAAAACAGAGGTGAAAATTGGAAAGCTGGGGAATCAGATCTGGCCCGCAGGTAAATGTCTAAAGCTTTCCATGTTATTTAGTTCAGGTGAAAAAGTAGGATTTGATACTGGTTTAAAATAATTTTTCTAGGTATTCCATTCTGTGTTTGTTTGGTTGAAGTCCACTAATTCTTCCATATTTGAAGAATTCTTCACAGTCAAAAGCAAGCAATCTGCCAGTTTCTGTTCAACTTTGTGTTTTCCGGAGAATTGGACAGAAGCAACTTAGGAATAAGAGAAAATGTCCCAAAAATGGGCTTTTGAGAAAGAGGCGGCACAGTGGTGCAGCAGTAGAGTTACTGCCTCACAGTGCCAAAGGCCTGGGTTTGATCCTGACTATGGGTGCTGTCTTTGTACGTTCTCCCTGTGACTTGCGTTGGTTTTCTCTGGGATCTCCGGTTTCCTCACACACTCCAAAGACCTACAGGTTTGTGGGCTAATTGGCTTGGTAAAATTGTAAATTGTCCCTAGTGTGTAGGATAATGTTCGTGTGCAGGGATCGCTGGTCAGCGTGGACTCGGTGGGCAGAAGGGCCCTATTCCACACTGTATCTCTAGACTAAACTACGCTAGACCAAACAACAAGAATCTGTCGATTTGTGCCATTACAGGATATGTGTAAGTTTATGTTTTGATGGCCTGTGTGTATATGTGCATATGTTGGTATGGGGGTCGCTGGATGGTTTTAGTGAGTGTGTAGGTTGGTGTGTGTGTGTGTGCACAGGTGTGGGTGGTGTCTATGTGAATGTATGTGTAGGTTGGTGTGTTTATGTGTAGGTTGGTGTGTGTGTGTGTGTAGGTTGGTGTGTGTGTGTAGGTTGGCGTGTGTGTATGTAGGCTGGTGTGTGTGTGTGTGCACAGGTGTGGGTGGTGTCTATGTGAATGTATGTGTAGGTTGGTGTGTTTATGTGTAGGTTGGTGTGTGTGTGTGTGTAGGTTGGTGTGTGTAGGTTGGGGTGTGTGTGTGTGTGTGTAGGTTGGTGTGTGTGTGTATAGGTGTGGGTGGTGTCTATGTGAATGTATGTGTAGGTTGGTGTGTTTGTGTGTAGGTTGGTGTGTGTGTGTGTGTGTGTGTAGGTTGGGGTGTGTGTGTGTGTGTGTGTAGGTTGGTGTGTGTAGGTTGGTGTGTGTGTGTGTAGGTTGGTGTGTGTGTGTGTGTCGGTTGGTGTGTGTGTGTGTGTGTATAGGTTGGTGTGTGTGTGTAGGTTGGTGTGTGTGTGTGTGTGTGTAGGTTGGTGTGTGTGTGTGTAGATTGGTGTGTGTGTGTGTGTGTGTAGGTTGGTGTGTGTGTGTGTGTGTGTGTAGGTTGGCGTGTGTGTGTGTAGGTTGGTGTGTGTGTGTGTGTGTGTGTAGGTTGGTGTGTGTGTGTGTGTGTGTGTAGGTTGGTGTGTGTGTGTGTGTGTGTAGGTTGGTGTGTGTGTGTGTGTGTGTGTGTGTGTGTGTAGATTGGCGTGTGTGTGTGTAGGCTGGTGTGTGTGTGTGTGTGCACAGGTGTGGGTGGTGTCTATGTGAATGTGTGTGTAGATTGGTGTGTGAGTGTAGGTCGGTGTGTGTGTAGATTGGTGTTAGTGTGTGTAGGTTGGTGTGTGTGTGTGTGTGTGTGTGGGTTGGTGTGTGTGTAGGTTGGTGTGTGTGTGTAGGTTGGTGTGTGTTTGTGTGTAGGTTGGTGTGTGTTTGTGTGTAGGTTGGTGTGTGCATGTGTAGGTTGGTGTGTGTGTGTAGGTTGGTGTGTGTGTGTAGGTTGGTGTGTGTGCGTGTAGGTTGTTGTGTGTGTGTAGGTTGGTGTGTGTGTGTAGGTTGGTGTGTGTGTGTGTAGGTTGTTGTGTGTGTGTGTGTAGGTTGGTGTGCATGTAGGTTGGTGTGTGTGTGTATGCACAGGTGTGGGTGGTGTCTATGTGAATGTGTGTGTAGGTTGGTGTGTGTGGGTTGGTGTGTGTGTAGGTTGGTGTGTGTGTGGGTTGGTGTGTGTGTAGGTTGGTGTGTGTGTGTGCACATTATGTGGGTGGTGTCTATGTGAATATGTTTGCATGTGTTGTTGTGCTTGTGTATGTTTGTGCTCACGTGTTTACCGCTTTGGGAGAACGTGTGGGTGGAAATATTGTGATGCAGTACAAGGATAATAAGTTCTTTTACATTTTACGTGGAAGCAGATGTTCTGATATTGTTGGCAGCTGCTCAGTGGATTGGCTTTATTGTGACTGTAAGGTTCTCCCAGGCCTTGCTGTGTGGGTAATTGTTGTCCTGGTCAGATACAACCAATTCTCTGGATGGGATCTGCACACCCCTGCCACGTGGCAGTCTGCTGCCTCGTGCTCTAGAGGAAGGTCATAGACCGTCATAGAGTCATAGTGTCATATAGTGTGGAAATAGGCCCTTCAGTCCAACTTGCCCACACCGACCAACATGTCCCATCTACACTAGTCCCACTTGCCTGGGTTTGGCCCATGTCCCTCTAAACCTGTCCTATCCACGTACATGTCTAATTGTTTCTTAAATGTTGCGATAGTCCCTGCCTCAATTACTTCCTCTGGCAGCTCTTTCCATACACTTACCACCTGCAATATACCCAAACACCCACCACTCTTTGCTTGAAGGATTACCCTTCAGTTACCCCTCAGATCCCTGTAAAAGTTACTCCTCAGATTCCTATAAAGTTACCCCTAAGTTACCCCTCAGATTCCTATAAAATCTTTCCTGCTTCACCTTAAACCTATGCCCTCTGGTTCTCGATTCCCCCACTCTGGCCAAGAGACTGTGTCCACCCGATCTATTCCTCTCATGATTTTGTACACCTCTATAAGATCGCCCCTCATCCTCTTGCACTCCAAGGAATAGAGTCCCAGCCTACTCAACCTCTCCCTGTAGCTCACACCCTCGGGTCATGGCAACGTCCCTGTAAATCTTTTCTCCACCCTTTCAAGCTAAGCAAAACCCCCAACTTAACAATGTCCCATGTAAGGCTGCCACTCTACGGCTGTACTCTGTCCGTGGGGGCAACTGAGGGATTCAATCACTGGGAGTGTGGATTGGACTACTCCCAGTCTCAGACCCACTCAGCCCTTTGTGGAAGACACATCACCACAGACGACCCCTCCTCTTGCTCCTGCACTCACATTCTCCATGTACTTAACCATGAAAATCTGCTGCTTTCAGAATTTACATTTACAATTGTCCCAGTACCTGGAGGACAGGTTGGACAGGCAAGGGTTGATTCTGCTGCAGTATAGAAGAATGAGAAAGGTTTTGATTGGAACATGTGAGACTCTGAGAGGGTTTGGACAGGGAAAATGTTTCCTCTTGTGGGAGAATTTAGACCGAGGGCTCACCACTTAAAAATACAGGGTCATCCATTTAAGACAGAGATGAAGTGTAGGGCATGGGTTTATGATGTAAGTGAGAGGACAAAGATTTACAAAGGAGCTGAGGGGCAGCTTTTTCACACAGAGTGGTGGCTATATGGAGCAAGCTATCAGAGAAAGCAGTGGAGCTGGGTCTCATTTAAGAGATGTTTTGACATATACATGCATAGGCAAGCCATGTATCCTATCAATGTATCTGGATACATGTCGGATATGGGCCAAATGGTTTGATTGGCATCTTGGTCGGCATGGACCAAAGGGCCTGTTTCCAGGCTGTATTTTTCTACAAATGTCAGAATTTTTTTTCCCGAGCTTTGCCTCAGAGGGCAGTGGAAGCACAGTCTGAAGGCAGAGGTAGATAGATAGTCAATAAACAAGGGAAGTGTGAAAGGTTAGTAGAGGTTGACAGGAACATGGAGATGAGGTAATTGTCAGACCCGCCACACCTTACTCAATTATACTGGTGATCTTCAGCAAGGCCCTCAACATAATCAAGGATGAGTCTCACCCTGGTCACTCCCTCTTCTCCCCTCTCCTGTCAGGCAAGTGGTAGAGAAGTGTGAAAATGCATCGTTTCTTCCCAGGCAACTGAACCATTCGATCTGCAACTAGAGAGCAGTCCTGAGCTAATATCCACCTCACTGAAGACCCTCAGACCATCTTTAACCAGTCTTTACTGGACTTTTTCTTGCACTAAACGTTATTCCCTTTATCATGTATCTGTACACTGTGGACGGCTCGATTGTAATCATGTACAGTGTTTCCGCAGTAGTTCCGTAGACTGGGTGTTCGTTTCGCTGAACACCTTCGCTCAGTCCACATGGATCTACCTGATCTCCTGGTTGTTTTTAAAACACTTTAATTCCCCTTCCCATTCCCGCACTGACCTTTCTGTCCTAGGCCTCCTCCATTGTCAGTGTGAGGCCAAACGCAAATTGGAGGAACAGCATCTCATATTTCGCTTGGGCAGCTTACAACCCAGGGATAAGAATTTTGATTTCTCTAACTTCAAGTAACCCTGGCACTCCCTCTCTCTCCATCCATCCCCCCACCCAAGTCACACCAGCTTCTTGTTCTCACCTAGCAAATGGCTAACAAAGGCCTGTTTTCCTTATCATTGTTACTTTTTTGCATATCTTTCATTCATTTGTTCTTTATCTTTCTACATCATCATCTCTATCCCTCGTTTCCCTTTCCCATGATTTTCAGCCTGAAGAAGGGTCTTGACCCGAAACGCCACCTATTCCTTCTCTCCAGAGATGCTGCCTGTCCCACTGAGTTACTCCAGCTTTTTGTGTCTCTCTGTGTGTATCACGGGTGGGCTTGTTCTGCACCTCATAAGCAGGCAGCACTGCAGCTAGTTTGTTATCCTTCTGATACATGGAGATCTCTGAGCATTGAGTCCACTGACCAAGAATACGCTCATAATATTCATCTGAGTGCTATGTGCTTCTTGGATATCTGACTTTGCATTGCTCCAGTTTCCTAGACCCTCCCTTATCTTGCAGAGTTCACACCACACTGACAGGTCGTCTGATTAATGATACAGACAGCTTCCTTAAGCAGTTTCAAATCATCACATCCTGACAAAAGAAATCCCTCCATTACTGTCAATCTATAGTCATCCAATTTATGCCATATTTGAAAGATACTTGATAAGAACTACCGAAGGGAGAACATGTACAGGACAATATATATTAGAAAATGGAAGGAGAACGACCAAGACAATGATAGACAATAGACAATAGAAAATAGGTGCAGGAGAAGGCCATTCGGCCCTTCGAGCCAGCACCGCCATTCAATGTGATCATGGCTGATCATTCTCAATCAGTACCCCGTTCCTGCCTTCTCCCCATACCCCCTGACTCCGCTATCCTTAAGAGCTCTATCTAGCTCTCTCTTGAATGTATTCAGAGAATTGGCCTCCACTGCCCTTGGAGGCAGAGAATTCCACAGATTCACAACCCTCTGACTAAAAAAGTTTTTCCTCATCTCTGTTCTAAATGGCCTACCCCTTATTCTTAAACTGTGGCCCCTGGTTCTGGACTCCCCCAACATTGGGTTTCCTGCCTCTAACATGTCCAACCCCTTAATAATTTTATACGTTTCGATAAGATCCCCTCTCATCCTTCTAAATTCCAGTGTATACAAACCTAGTCGCTCCAGTCTTTCAACATATGACAGTCCCGCCATTCCGGGAATTAATCTAGTAAACCTACGCTGCACGCCCTCAATAGCAAGAATATCCTTCCTCAAATATGGAGACCAAAACTGCACACAGTACTCCAGGTGTGGTCTCACTAGGGCCCTGTACAACTGCAGAAGGACCTCTTTGCTCCTATACTCAACTCTTCTTGTTATGAAGGCCAACATTCCATTGGCTTTCTTCACTGCCTGCTGTACCTGCATGCTTCCTTTCAGTGACTGATGCACTAAGACACCCAGATCACGTTGTATGTCCCCTTTTCCTAACTTGACACCATTCAGATAATAATCTGCCTTCCTATTCTTACCACCAAAGTGGATAACCTCACACTTATCTACATTAAACTGCATCTGCCATGCATCCGCCCACTCACACAACCTGTCCAAGTCACCCTACAACCTCATAGCATCTTCCTCACAGTTCACACTGCCACCTAGCTTTGTATCATCTGCAAATTTGCTAATGATACAGTCAATAACTTGCACCCATCGGACTACATTCACAAGAGCACTTGCTATTGCCTGATTACAATCTCTTGTCAGGGAAGATTAAAAAGTACATGCAAGCTCTCTATTCAGACAAACCATTGACGTCTAACCGTGTTATAATCAGATGTGATTACATCCAGTTCAGTCCGATCTGTTGGCCTTATCAGGGCCATTGAGATGACTTCTGTTTGGGTGACTGGATTTGCTGATAAGAAAAGTCTTATTTGCTTTCAAAACACTGATATAACTGGAAAAAACAAGCTGAGTATGGTGCTACTGGAGGTGAGCCATCAAACAACGAGACAGATTGTACATCATCTACCCAAACTCCTAAATTCAAATCTGAGAAGGTTGTCAGGCTTCAAGGGAGTTGCCGGTTTGCAGCTCTTTGCAAGATTGCAAGATACAGCATGGAAGCAGGCCCTTCAGCCCACCGAGTCCTCGCCGACCATTGGTCACCTGTACACACTAATTCCAGGTTATCCCACTTACTCATCCACTTTGCACAGGCTATTTAACCTGCAAGCCTGCACGTCTTTGGGATGTGCAAGTAAAGCAGATCCCTCAGGCAGTTCCTTCCTGATTCCAGCTCTGGAGACAAGAACTCTTCCTCAAATCCCCTCGAAATCCCCTACCTGTTATCTCCTCTAACCACAGACACCTCAGCCACAGGGAAAGGTTTCCCACCATCCACTCTATTTATGCCCTTCATAATTTTGTGCATCTGCATCAGGTCTCCTCTCAGCCTCCTCCGGGGAAAACAGACCGACTGATAGACTCCACCCCAGGCAACATGCTGATGAATCTCCAATCCAGTACAACATCATCCTCAGCAAAGGGATGATTATCCACAGGAAGTTTGCCCACAGGATCATTAGTTGTTGGCCCTCAAAAGTGGAAGCTGAATTTAGATGCCTTTAGTTATCGCTGCCTTGCACTTTGGTCAACGTGGGTTGTTTTTAAATGTGCTATACAAATAAAATTGACTTGACTTGACTTGACTTGAAGTGTGTGTGCATCGCCCTGTCCCTCCTGCAACCCCCCACCACCACCCATCCAAACTATGATATCCAGGGACACAGATCCTTTGAATTAGCACTTTGATCAGAGCTTACACATCACGATAGTGCTCATGTTCCCTTGTTCTTTGGTTCATACCTCTCTACCTCTTAAATATATCTGTGCTGCTCACATGACCACTGTGCGAGTGGGCCCATTACCCCAACACTCTCTCAACAAAGTAAGAGTTCCCTGCTTACTTTACACCTGATACCTTACATCTATCAACCTGGCTGGCTTAAGTTTTCTCCTCAACTTATAGAACATACATTCATATCATGGTACATTATGGTTTAGTTTAGTTTAGTTTAGTTTAGTTTAGTTTAGTTTAGTTTAGTTTAGTTTAGTTTAGTTTAGTATCATGTGTACTGAGTGAGGTACAGTGAAAAGCTTTATTTGGTGAGTGCTATCCAGTCAGCGGCAAGACTATACATGATTACAATCGGGTCACCCACAGTGTACCGCTACAGGATGAAGGGAAAAACGTATAGTGCAAGTTAAAGTCCAGTAAAGTCCGATTAAAGATAGGCCGAGAGTCTCCAATGCGGTGGATGGAAGCTCAGGACCACTGGTTGGTGATAGGATGGTTCAGTTGCCTGATAACAGCGGGGAAGAAACTGTTCCTGAATGTGGAGGTGTGCATTTCCACACTTCTGTACCTCTTGCCTGAGGTAAGAACGGCCATGGTGCGCAGTGGTGGAGTTGCTGACCTTGCAGCGCTGGAGACCCGGGTTTGATCCCAACTACGGGTGCTGTCTGTATGGAATTTGTACGTTCTCCCCGTGACCGTGTGGGTTTTCTCCGAGATCTTCGGTTTCCTCCGACACTCCAAAGACGTACAGGTATGTAGGTTAATTGACTTGGTGTATGGGTAAATTGTCCCTAGTGTGTGTAGGGCAGTGTTAATGTGCGAGGATCGCTGGTCAGTGTGGACTCGGTGGGCTGAAGGGCCTGTTTCCACATCGTGTCTCTAAACTAAATTAATCTGATGGGAGAAGAGGGAGTGACTGGGGTGACACTTGTCCTTGATTATGCTGGTGGCCTTGCGAGGCAGCGTGAGGTGTAGACAGTGTCAATGAAAGGGAGGTTGTTTCTGTGATGGTATCATGCTACTGGACAGATACGAGCTCTTCGGCCCATCATTGTCTCCATCGGCCATGATGCCAGTCTGACTGATCCCATTGGTCAGTACATGGTCTGTCTCCACAATTTCCTGCCTGTTCATGTGCCTATTAAACCCCTGCAGACCTTCGTAAACCTTTAACAAGTTGACTCCCACTCCCCCCCCCCCACTTAGTAAGGAGCTCCAGATGACCAGGTATCACTTTTAAGGTCATAAGTAACAGGAGCAGAATTAGGCCAATTGGCCCATCACGTCTTCTCTGCCATTCAATCATGGCTGATCTATTTCTCCCTCCTAACCCCATTCTCCTGCCTTCTCCCCATAACCCCTGACTCCCATACTAATCTTATTAAATGCAATAAGAGCATGTTTCTCTCTCTCCCCCCCACTCCCCCAAGTGACCCACTCTGGACTATGTGGCCACCCAGGCAGGAATGGCTTTGACCTGTTTGTGGGGTGAGGGGTGGAGGGGCCAGAGGGCAGGATATGAGCGCCAAGTGGCTACTACCTCTCAGTGGTGTCGGGGAGAAATTCATCTCAAGTGGCCAGGGCTGGATGCATGTGAGAGTTTTGTTCAGGAATCTACTTTCCCCAGCATACATCTGCTTCCATTCACTTCAAAGGATCCGAGGGCCAGGAGTTCCCTGCCAGCCGTCGCAAGATGAATCTGTGTCACTTTGCTGAGTTTGTACTCTGTCGGTCACGGAGTTAGGGGCCACAGTTATCTGCACTGATGCTGGAAGTGCGTTTTGGGGCAGGGAGCACCTCCACACCACAACTGTGAAGTCCCCACAGCTTAAAAGGGTGCAGGGGGATTGCTGGCGTGGAACTGGCTTAAGTCACCATCCTGGTGAAGGTGTCAAAGCCGGAGATGGGAGCAGTGGCCTGGAGGCTCCCAGCTGAAGGCCACTGATTTTACTGCAACCCTCACCCCCTGCTGGAGCCAAGCTGTTCAACCAAAGGCTCCCTCCCCTCTGACTAGCAAGCAGCTCAGTGGGTTAATCACAGCAAGCTTACTTTAAAGGGACATTCTCTGTGAAACTCAACATTCAAAGGAATGCTCACCATTTAAAGGGATACCTACCATATCAAGGAACGCTCACCATTTGAAAGAATGCTGAACATTTAAAGGGAAACCTATAATTTAAAAGAACACTCTTTGTTTAAAGATAAACGCTGCAATTAACCAGATATCATTTTAAGGAATGTTCATCATTTAAGAAATGCTTGACATGTGAAGGGATCCTCATCATTTAAAGCTATTCCTACCATTTAAAGGGTTTCTTGCCATTTAAAGGGATTCCCACCATTTAAAAAATACACATCATTTAAAGGGATTCTCACCATTTATCAAATGCTCAACATTGAAAGGGATACGCCATTTAAAAGGATAAACATTAAGAAAATGATCATAAATAAAGGATGCACAATTTAATTCAATTCAATGGTACTTTATTGCCACATGTACCTAGCTAGGTACAGTGAAATGTAGGTGCAGTTAATACGACAGTCTCATCATTTAAGGGGAGACTCCCTGTTTAAAGAGATACTTACAATTGACAAGGCCACTCAACCACTCCTTTCATGATGAAAACAACCTCTGAAAGATTTGAGGAGACCTTCTGGTGAGTAAACTTCATGGGCCACCCATTAGAGGAGGCGTGTGCCTACAGGAGCTATGCCCCCATCTCCATGAGATCTCAGGGGTAAGGGAATGTCGGCCACAGGTATGTTGCTGGAGGGGATGTGGAGGAGGACCTGCCCTTAGCCGGAGCAGCAGGGCGATGGGGGGGGGGGGGGGGGGGGCTGGGGGGCAAAGAAGGACCAATTGCCCCATTTACTTTGCTCTGACTCTACCTAATACCTGTCAGGGCATTGGGCAGCCTAAAATAAAAACTGGACATTCTGGGAAGAGTCTTTCAGCTGCTAATTTGTCTACGAGCAGCTGACTCTCAGCAGCAGAGGGAGGGTAGGGGGAGGGGGGTTGTTCACACCCGTCTCCAGCTATGGTGAAATGTTGACCAAATGGGATCTGCTACTGAGAAGCAAATGTGACCATGAGCAACTGTGCAGGCAGGCTGGGTGGTGGAATACTAACCACTTAGCCGTGGGTACACTTTTCCTTTAATTTCCGCCTGGTATAGCCTTGGTCCTGATAAACACTTATAATCTGCTATCTGATTGATCTGGAATCTGATGGTTCGGCATCCGGCTCATTGGGCTCTGATTGCCGCGCTCCCACCAACTGTTTCCTCATTCCCTATAACACACTGGGGCTCCATTCCTGTTCTCCCAGTAAAGTCATCGGGACCAGGTTTCTCCCATTTTCTTCAAGCTCTGTTTCCTGAGCTCCCTTTAAACTCACAGAAGACGTATTTCCTGCACTCTCTTTAAATTTACTGGATTGCTGGTAATGTTTTCATGGTACTGTATAACACCTTAACAAACTGATTTGGATGTGTTTGGGATATTAACCAAAATAACACCCAATAGTCCAGAAAATCTGCTGGGCCAGCCTCACCAGAGTCCCGAGCGTGCCAGATTAAAGGAGTTTGTTAGAATCAGCACAAACCTCCTGTGGATAATAATGCAGAGACCAGGTTTCAATCCTGACCTCAGGTACTGTTTGTGTGGAGTTTGCACGCTCTCTCGACGTGGGTTTCCTTCGGATACTCAGGTTTCCTCCCACATCCCTAAGACATGTGGGTTTGGAGGTGAATTGTCCAGTGTAAATTGCCCCTACTGTGTATGGAGTGGATGTGATGGTGGGCATTTCCGGAGAACATGGATAGGTGACTTGTGCCAGAAGGAACTGCAGATGCTGGTTTAAACCGAAGATGGACACAAAAAGCTGAAGTAACTCAACGGGCCAGACCGCATCTCTGGAGAGAAGGAATGGGTGACGTTTCGTTTCGAGACCCTCCTTCAGACCATTGTTTCTATCATATTTATACAGATTGTTTTCTTTAATATGCATGTACATTTGCATGGAAATATTTGAGATGGAGCCTCGGGCTGAATTTGCCTGTAGATAGATCTGCAGATAGCAAATCAACAGAGAAAAAGGACTGAGTGTACTAAGGTCATGCGTTTGGAAGAATTACCCATAGTTTGTTAAAGAGTCTTAGTCTATTCATCATGTCTTTGAGAACTGGGCATATTTACTTGTTAATGCTGTGCCAGGGATGGAAGTCTTTCCAAGTACCCTTGTATAATTACAATTTGAAAGGCTCCATTCCTGCTCCTCCTGCCTGTGCCTGCACATTCTAAACCTGCTGCTGAAAGCACAATAGCTGCTCTTTGGGCAACAGTGTGGGAGCGCAGGCAATTTGAAACTTGACTTCAGTGGAAATGCAAAGGTAAGAGAAGCACAGGGAATAGTATCTGGGAGAGGTGCTCCCTTGAATAGGGACTGGCAGAAAGCTGAGCTGTTTGTGTCAAGAAGCTGGCAGGACGGCAGCTAGACTGACTGAAAATGACCCCATTGTTACGTGTTTGAAGGGCAACTTTCACACAATGAATAGAGGGATTCATAGGCTCAGAAAAGCCCTCTCAGCGGGAGAATCAGGCCGTAACCACAGATAGCTATTAGTTTGTACTAGATGTCTTTATTCCATCCATGGAATGAAGCCAGATTCTCTGCGTTACACTGGCCTTAAAGCTGGAGAGAGGGCGGATCACCAGATCATGCTGCCATCCTTTCCCCCAGGAGTACAGGGACCATAGCACACCCATGAGACCCATGCCTCACTATGGGCAACTGTTGATCTGCAATAGAATTTATTTGTATATCATTGCCTGCTGTTGTGAGGTTACGCAACATTTACCTTCGCCTTGTGAACTGGCTGGGTCATTTCATCAGAGAGGAAAGTTTGCAGAGCATTGCACTGAAGAACCTCAGTTGTGTTTCAAATATGTGGGAACATGAAGCAGGAAGAGAAAGCGGTCGCATTGCTGTAAAACCCCAGCTAATAGTCGGCTAGTTAGTATAGTATCGCCTGTTTTGGCCGTGTGGAACTCTGTCTCAGTGAATGAAGTCATTGACTGTACATGACATTATCGGTGCTGTGTCCCTGATCCTCACCGGGGTGGCACAGTGGCACAGATAGTAGAATTGCCTCCTCAAAGTGCCACACAGTCCTGAAAAGCTGGGATCGATCCTCACCTTGGGTGCTGCCTGTGTGAAGTCCCACAGCGACTGCATGGGCTTCCTCCGAATGCTCCGGTTTCCTCCCATATCCCAAAGTAGAGTCAGGACCCTTCTTCAGACTGAGGAAGAGTCCTGACCTGAAACATAGTCTGGTCATTTTCCTCCACAGATGCTACCTGACCTGCTGAGTTTCTCCAGCAGTTTGTTTTTTGCTCAAGATTCCAGCATCTT
Organism: Rhinoraja longicauda; assembly: GCF_053455715.1. Lineage (NCBI taxonomy): Eukaryota > Metazoa > Chordata > Chondrichthyes > Rajiformes > Arhynchobatidae > Rhinoraja > Rhinoraja longicauda. The sequence continues at coordinate 30,863,802 of NC_135964.1, read as the reverse complement.
GTGCCTCCTTGATTATTTACCTCAGAGAGAAGTCACCCATCCACCTTGTCAGGACATCTACTGATGGGCACCAGACACCAGTTTCACCGGCATGCCTGCATCCAGATCATGTGCACATGGTATTGAAAATAACCAAAACAAGCCTGCGATAATTGTCTCCAGTGGTGGGATTGCAGCATGTAAAGCAGACAGCCTGGGCTTTGATCCCCAGGGAAATCAGGATGGGAGCAGGGAGAAGACTGAAGCAGCTCTAGCTATCTTCATGCCTCTGGTGGTCAAAGCCTCCCAGCTCCCTGAGGTCTATATCTGCGCGGGGGTAAGGCTGGGCCCGGAGCAGCCGAGCAGTGACGCCCCTCCCATCAGAACAGTTGAACAAAGGTCTCGGGGCTGGATGAGAGGTGCAATGTGGCCACCTGTGTGTGGGGATGGCACGCTGCAATCCTGTCTCACTGGGGTCCCAGCGCCCAGAGAGTCGGCGACCCTTCCAGCTCGGTCACTCACCATTGGGGCTTCCTCCTCCACATCCAGGGCATGGTGGGCCCCAGGATCAAGCTGAGCTCCCAACCAAGGGTCACTGTGCTGGAGTAACATGGAGGAAGCCAGGGTGACAATCCAACTGCACCTCTGCTGACTTACAGAGCCAACAAACAAAAAAACAGAAGCAAATCCTCTTAGCTCCATGAACCACCTTCCCGCTGTTGTTTATGTCACAGGGTTATTTTTCCAAGAAGAACATTTTTTAGGTTAATAATTCTCTGCTGCTGATTGCGAAACTTGTTTTTGCAATCCCTAATTGCTGCTAATAGAGTGCACCAGACTTGATAATGCCCCTGCATTGTCTGGTTGAAAATGAGCTGTAAACTTGCTGCTGCCTCCCAGGGCATGTTTGTGTTGAAGTCTGAGCTTACATGTGCTTGGGAAGCTGCAGGAACTAATGTCACTGAGCACTGCCGCACTGTACTCTGCCTGCCCCCCCCCCCCCCCCCCCCCCCCCCATACTGGGTGACAGAAGGAAAGGGAAGCAGCTGACTTTCCCAATGGGTTGTTGATCAACCTTTGATGCACAGGTTGCCCAGAGGCGATTAGAGGCAGCCTGAACCGTGCCAAGGGGACAGAATGTTCTTCAAAACACCAGTAGGAAAAATAGATTGGCGTCTGCTACTTTATTTGGATGTTTTGGGCTCTTGATTAAGACTTGTCACTGCCTTCTTCAGCCAAATACTACCAGATGAATAATACGATTAAATACTAAAGCACTCTAAGAATGTCAGTAAAGGCTTGCAGGCTGACGGGCTGGGTTGCCAGAATTATACCATAGTCAGGTTTAGTCATGCCGAGTTTATTGTCATGTGCATAATTACTGGGAGGTACAGGTAAAATGGAAATCTTGCTTGTAGCAGCATTACAGGCACATAGTCTACACATGCAAAACATACCATTTCTGCAAGACAGTAAGAAGAAAAAGGCTGCAAAAAACAAGACATTAGTGCAAACCACAATCCAACAACGTTTTTGAATTGTGGTCTGCACTAATGTCTTGGGTTTTGCAGCCTTTTTACTGGAGAGCAAGAAGTCAATAACATCACAAGATCATCAGAGATAGGAGCAGAATTAGGCCATTTGACCAATCAAGTCTACTCCACCATTCAATCGTGGCTGATCCATCTCTCCCTCCTAACCCCATTCTCCTGAGTTCTCCCTCTGACACATGTACTAATCACTCCTAGTGGGATGGTCCACTGTGATCCATTACCAAGGTAGGATTAAGGTTGTGTAGTTTTGTTCAAGAACCTGATGGTTGCAGAAAGTTTCTAGGCTTCCGTACCTCCTGCCCGATGGTAGCAGTGGGTAGAGGGCATGGCCCGGATGGTGGGGGTATTTGACGCCAGATGCCGCTTCCTGAGACAATGTTCATGCAGATGCTTCTGATGGAGGGGAGGGCCATGTCCGTGATGGGCTGTGGTGGGGTGAGTCCACCACACTGTGCAGCCTCGCATGTTCCTGTGCTTTTGAACTGCCGTACCAGGCCATGATGCAACCAGTCAGGATACTTTGTACAATACATCTGTAGAAGTTTGTCCAAGCTAGTCTTCTGGCTAGTCCCATTTGACCCATATCTCTGAATTCTTCCCATCCATATATCTGCCTAAAAGTCTTTTGTAAGTTGTAATAGTATCCACTTCTATAGCTTATTGTGACAGCTCATTTCAGATACAGACTATCCTCTGAGCGTAGAAATTACCTTTACAGTCCCTCTTAAATATCTCCCCTCTCACCTGAAGCCTATGCTTTTTAGTTTTAGAAAAACAGATTGTGAGCATTTACTTTATCCATGGTCCTCATGATTTTGTATACTTCAATTAGGCCATTCCTCAGCTTCCTACGCTCTAAAGAGAGAAATCCCGGCCTGTCCAGCCTCTTCTTATAACTCAAGCCTGCAAGACCAGGTAACATCCTGGTGAAGATAGACACAAAATGCTGTAGTAACTCAGCGGACAGACAGCATCTCTGGAGAGAAGGAATGGGTGACATTTTGGGTTGACACCCTTCTTCAGACTGAGAGTTGGGGAAAAGGGAAACGAGAGATGTAGATGGTGATGTAGAGAGATATAGAACAAGTGAATGAAATATATGCAAAAAGGTACGATGATAAAGGAAACAAGCCATTGTTAGATGTTTGCCATTCTCACCTAGCCCCAAGTCACACCAGCTTCTCGTTCTTACCTAGCTTTCTCTAACTTCAAGTAGCCCCTGCATTCCCTCTCTCTCCATCCCTCCCCCACCCAAGTCACAGCAGCTTCTCATTCTTACCTAACTTTCTCTAACTTCAAGTAGCCCCTGCATTCCCTCTCTCTCCATCCATCCCCCACCCAAGTCACACCAGCTTCTTGTTCTCACCTAGCAGTTCTGCAACATCCTGGTGAATCTTTTATGCACTCTTTCCACATTTTGTGTCTACATTACTAACAATGTTCATTGCATCATCATCCAAATCGTTAATGTAGATCGCAAACAACAGTGGTCCCAACACCGACTCCTGCAGCTACCACCGGCCACTGGCCTTCACTTTCCTCCCACATCTTAACGATGTACAAGTGAATTAATTGGGTGCACTAGATGTGTGTAGATGAGGGATGGAATATGGGGATTGACAGGGATGCGGGTCATAAGGTCATAAGTGACAGGAATCGAATTAGGCCATTTAGCCCATCAAGTCTACTCTCCCATTCAATCATGGCCGATCTATCTCTCCCTCCTAACCCCTTTCTCCTGCCTTCTCCCCATAACCTCTGACACCTGTACTAATCACGAATCTCTCTATGCCTTCAAAATATCCATTGACTTGGCCTCCACAGCCTTCTGTAGCAAAGAATTCCACAGATTCACCACCCTTTGACTAAAGAAATTTCTCCTCATCTCCTTCCTAAAAGAACGTCCTTTAATTCTGAGCCTATGAACTCTAGTCCTGGACTCACACTAGTAGAAACATCATCTCCACATCCACTCTATCCAAGCCTTTCACTATTCTGTGTGTTTCAATGAGGTCCCCCCCTCATTCTTTTAAACTCCAGCAAATAGAGGCCCAGTGCAGACAAACACTCATCATAGGTTAACCTAGTCATTCCTGGGATCATTCTTGTAAACCTCCTCTGGACCCTCTCCAGAGCCAGCACATCCTTCCTCAGATATGGTGCCTAGAATTGCTCTCAATTGCGGGGAGAAAAACAAGGGATTTGTGCATGATTACTTTTGCAGGATTGCTCATAGTTGGCACAGGCTTGGTGGGCTGAATCAAAGATAATAGTATCTTTGGGCTGAATGGCCTTTTCCCGGGTTAGATGACTCTGGACTCCAGGCTGACAGGTCTGAGAAAGGCCGGCGTGGGAGGGGAGGTAGTGTTGCCCTTGATGGAGGAGGTGTCAGACAGGCAGGTGGGCACGGTCGGCAGGTGGCGACCGCCTTCCAACAAGTGCAGGCGAGCCATTGCCAACACGGATGCTCTCAGCCTGTACGGACGGTCCTGCCATCGCCTGCCACAGCTCGTACGCTGGAGCATGGGCAAGCCGCTCCATTGCTGTGGGCTGTGCTGAGATGTGTGATGGGCCTGGGGTTTGATCTCCATGCTGGGACGGAGACGCTGCTGAATTAAACCAGGGGACGAGGTTATCCCGGGTCCTGTCTTGCCCTCCCATCGTTGGTCTGGTCCGCTGGAGCTGCTTCTGCTTGTGCTTGTGCCCCCCACCTGCAGCCAGCCCACAGATTAGCTTTGATCAAACTCAGTTCTTTAAGTCTCACTCGGCATTGACACAGGGGCAGTGTAACAAGCCACATGTGCAGCAGGATTAAGCCAGCCCAGCACCAAAGCCAAGCTGGGGGATTAGTCCATCTGTTTAATGTGTCACGTAGAATAACGTTGTAATTAATGAGGGAAGAGTCTACTAATCCCACTAGGACAGCGTTCCCGCTGGGATTAAAGCACCACCCAACTCTGCTTTTCCTGTTGCCGGATGCTCCCCAGAGACTGAGCTACAGATGTAGGCAGCGGGAGAGGGCGGGGAGGGGGTTTTGCTTTAGTGCACTTTCAGTGCAGTTGTTGGAGCGGTTGTCACGCCAACAGACTCCAAACCAGCAAGCCTTTAGGGCTCTCCAGTAACTCTCGTTGATCATCAGTTCAGTCGGCAGGGTTTGCCTGCCAGTGATCCAGCTGTGAATCCAGAGGCAGCTTCAGGAGGAGCCAGAGGGGGTCCACGGATTGAGTCCAAGGGACCGGGTGAGTTGGGCTTCTTGGTACTAAGAGGAAACACGTGTGGGCAGATCTTACAAGGGTCGAGGTAAGTAGGAAACTAACTCCATGCACTCTTGCCAACTGCGTGCCTGATCTCCCCTTCATGCTCCTTCAGCACGCTACCTGGGGCCTTCAGCACGCTACCTGGGGCCTTCAGCACGCTACCTGGGGCCTTCAGCACGCTACCTGGGGCCTTCAGCACGCTACCTGGGGGTAGAGACTGATGCCCTTGCAGAGCCTGAAGAGACCACTCATCAGCAGATCTCTGCCCTTGAAGAGTTTGGGGCTCACTGGGGCCCATGATAATGCCAGCCCTGGTCTGCCTGTGTCCATGAGCCTGAGGCTTCTACCCGTGTTTCTGATGAACCTGACCAGAGATCTGCTCAAACACAGCCCGACGGGTTGAGCCCGGTTCATGCCCAGGGTCACCAGTGCATGCCCTTGGCCCATGCCAATGAAAGGCAGTTGTGCCCATCTTCCAGCCTCCAGTTCCCTACTTCCAGTAACTCAGAGCACCCCTCTTACAAACTGCCTGACATTGTTTCACTCTGCTTCAACAACCCATGGTTGAGTCAAAGAATCATAGAATTGTACAGCATAGAAATGGGCCCTTTGGCCCATCATGTCCACGCTGACCTTTTTGTTCACTGGATGTCACTTGATATTATTATTCCCTCCCCCCCCACTAGTCTGCTTTGGACCATGGACAATAAATACCCTTATGTCAGGCTGTTGTTCACTAACTACAGCTCGGCTTTCTATACCATCATCCCTTCTAAACCTGTCACCCATCTCAGGAAACTGGAACTCCGTTCATCTATACATCTGGATCCTTGACTTCCTTATCAGCAGATATTGATCAGTATGAATTGGCAACAATGTCTCCTCACCGATCATCAGCACAGGGGTACCTCAAGGCCGTGTGCTCATCCCCCTGCTCTGTTCTCTCTGTACCCATGACTGTGAAGCCAAATGCACCTCCAATGCCATGTTTAAATATGCTGATGATACCACTGTCATGGGATAAATAATGGGTAGCAAAGAGTAAGAATACAGGAGGGAGATTCATATTCTAGTTGAGTGACAATAGACAATAGACAATAGACAATAGGTGCAGGAGGAGGCCATTCGGCCCTTCGAGCCAGCACCGCCATTCAATGTGATCATGGCTGATCATTCTTAATCAGTACCCCGTTCCTGCCTTCTCCCCATACCCACTGACTCCGCTATCCTTAAGAGCTCTATCAGCTCTCTCTTGAATGCATTCAGAGAATTGGCCTTCACTGCCTTCTGAGGCAGAGAATTCCACAGATTCACAACTCTCTGACTGAAAAAGTTTTTCCTCATCTCAGTTCTAAATGGCCTACCCCTTATTCTTAAACTGTGGCTCCTTGTTCTGGACTCCCCCAACATTGGGAACATGTTTCCTGCCTCTAACATGTCCAACCCCTTAATAATCTTATATGTGACAGAACAACAATCTTGCTGTCAATGTTAGCAAGACCAAACAACTGATTGGTGATTCTGGAAAAGGTAAGCCAAGGGTTCATCAGCGAATGATGGTGGAGAGAGTCAACAGGTTCACGTTCCTGGGCGTGCATACCTCTGACGATCTGTCCTGAGCCCTGTACATTGATGTAATCACATTGAAAGCTCATCAACGCCTCTGCTTCCTCAGAAGTTTGAGGAGATTCAGCGTGTTGATGAATACTCTATCAAACTTGTACAGGCGTAGGGTAGAGAGCGTGCTGACTGATTTCACCAAGACCTGCTTCGGTCACTCTAATCCCAAGAAGGAAGGAAGCTGCAGAACATGGTGGACACTGCCCGGTCCATCACAGGCATTGAACTCCCCACCATCGAAGTGATCTACTGGAAGTGCTGCCTCCAGAACTCAGCTGATATCACCAAAGAGTCACACCACCCTGGCCCAGCCCTCTTTGTGCTGCTACCATGGGGGGAAAAGGTACAAGAGCATTATGACCTCCAGGTTCAAGAACAGCTTCTTCTATCCACCATCAGGGTCTTGGTGCACAATTTACAACCACGTACTTACTACGGACTTTGTATAAGGATTGCATTGCATAAAGCAGCTTGCACTATGATGGTCTGGTTAGCTATCATAACTGATCATTTATCGTATCATTGTTTATTGTACATTTATCTGTTGTGTTCTGTTAATGTGCCTGTAAAAGCTGCAGCAAGTATGAATTTCAATGTGTCATTCCCAGTGAATACGACAATTAAACACTATTGACTCATGGCTGACTGTTGTGCGGTATGATAGTTCTCATGCACGGTATGGTTTACCTGGACAGCAAGCAAAATAAAGCTTTTCACTGTAACTCAGTGAATATGACAATAGCAAAGCAATACCAATGCCCCACCAGTTGCAACACCTCAATATCGACCCTCTCAAGACCCGTTAGGTTCCTAACCCCTGATTCTTTCACAGTCCAAGGAATACCGACCCAAACTATCTAGCACACTCACCCACCATTTATGGTCTTTTTAAAAAGGGAAAGAGGAACATTGTCATCACATTATAACTTAAAGCTGCTGTTAACATCCAGTGAAACATATTTTTCACTGCCTGACCTTTTGCAAACTGCATTTGCCACTGTAAATGCTTGGAGTATTTGCCAAGAGCTTAGGCTGCAATGATTGCAGTTTACATAAGCATCTGTCTGGATGATCATGAGTGCTCTCACCCTTTCTGCTGTTGATAAAGTGCCCATTTACAAACCAAGCATTTCCTTATCATCTTTGGTCACGATAGGGCCAAGAGTCACTATCATTCAGGTGATGCAAGGCTCTCCACTGGAGATGAATGTCAACACCCCAGTGTCCTGGTTGCTGTACCCAAGTGGCAGACTTCATGCGAGGGGGCTGCTGTGACTGCGTGGAGGGGAGTGGGCTTCACTGGGGCAATCCAGGGAAGGAAGGGTTAGGTGAGGGAGGATAGGGGACAAGAGGAAGAGACTAAGAGTGTGGAGGGAGGGATTTTTGAGAGAGGACTGAGGTTGGAGGAATTAGGGATGGGATGGACTTGTGTGTGAGTGTGTGTGTGTGGTGTGTGTGTCTGTGAGTGTGTGTGTTTGGTGTGTGTCTATGAGTATGTGTGTGGTGTGTGTGTCTATGAGTGTGTGTGTTTGGTGTATGTCTGAGTGTGTGTGTTTGGTGTGTGTCTGTGAGTGTGTGTGTGGTGTGTGTGTGTCTATGAGTGTGTGTTTGGTCTTGCGTGTGTCTGTAACTGTGTATGTTTGGTGTGTGTCTGTGAGTGTGTGTGGTGTGTGTGTCTGTGAGTGTGTGTGTGGTGTGTGTGTGTCTATGAGTGTGTGTTTGGTGTGTGTGTATGAGTGTGTGTGTCTGTGAGTGTGTGTGTGGTGTGTGTGTGTGTCTATGAGTGTGTGTTTGGTGTGTGTCTGAGTGTGTGTGTCTGTGAGTGTGTGTGTTTGGTGTGTGTGTGTTTGGTATTGTGTGTGTCTATGAGTGTGTGTGTTTGATGTGTGTCTGTGAGTGTGTGTTTGGTGTGTGTGTCAATGAGTTAGTGTTTGGTGTGTGTTTGTGAGTGTGTGTCTGTGAGTGTGTGTGTTTGGTGTGTGTCTGAGTGTGTGTGTGTTTGGTGTGTGTCTATGAGTGTGTGTGTTTGGTGTGTGTGTATGAGTGTGTGTGTTTGGTATTGTGTGTGTCTGAGTGTGTGTGTTTGATGTGTGTCTGTGAGTGTGTGTGTTTGGTGTGTGTGTCAATGAGTTAGTGTTTGGTGTGCGTTTGTGAGTGTGTGGTTAGTTGTTGTGTGTGTCTGTGAGTGTGTGTTTGGTCTTGTGTGTGTCTGTAACTGTGTATGTTTGGCGTGTGTGGCTGTAAGTGTGTGTGTGGTTGGGGTTGTGTGTGTTTGTGAGTGTGTGTTTGGTGTGTGTGTGTCTGTGAGTGTGTGTTTGGGGTTGTGTGTGTCTGTAAGTGTGTGTTTGGTGTGTGTGTCTGTGAGTGTGTGTTTGAGGTTGTGTGTGTCTGTGAGTGTGTGTTTGGTGTGTGTGTCTGTGAGTGTGTTTTTTGTGTGTTTGTGTGCGTTTTTGGGGGGGGGGGGAGAGAATCAGCAGACACACCAATCAGAGAGAGAAATTAACAGCAACCCCAGTCAGAGGGAGGGGAAGGATGAAGGGAGTGATAGTGATGGCATTGGGCTCACATCAGTACTCATTGCACCCCTTTCCTGTGGCTTTGCCCCTTGTATGGTGGAACCTGCGGTGACTCTCAGTGAGGCTGGCCATGGAGGTCTTCTGCTCTCTCTGTCAGGTGCCCACACATTGCCTGGGAAGGCAGGCAGAGGCCGTGGCTTACAGCTCACTGCAGGAGAGGGCCCTTGAGCAGAGCGCTGCTGACGTGATGCCAATTCAGAGCATGCGCTCAGGTAGTACGAACGCTGGAATCTGTACCACATTCACCTCTGTGAATGGCTTGCCCAAGGTCGACAGGTCTGTTGCCTGGGTATATAGAAACATGGAATAGAAACAAGGTACAGAAGTAGGCCCTTCGGCTCTTCGAGCCAGCACCACCATTCACTATGATCATGGCTGATCATTCAGAATCAGTACCCTGTTCCTGCTTTCTCCCCATAACCCTTGTTTCCATGAGGCCCAAGAGCTATATCTAACTCTCTCTTGAATATATCCAGTGTATTGGCCTCCACTTCTTCTGTGGCAGAGAATTCCACAGATTCAGAACTCTCCGGGTGAAAAAGTTTTTCCTCATCTCTGTCCTAAATGGTCTACCCCTTACTCTTAACCTGTGACCCCTGGTTCTGGACTCCCCCAACATGGGGACTATCTCTGTGAGTAGGTAGGCCCACGCTGTGAGTAGGTAGACCTGGTCCTCCAGTCTGTGCCGTGGGAAGCCAATGTGCTGGCATTGGCAAGAAGCCTTCCCTGTCCTTACTTCATCACTCAATGTTCCTCAGTTCTCACCGTGTGGTTAATTATTTTAGATTTCCAACCTGCTAATCACAGTTCGCCCTCGCCACACAATCCGACAGTGAGAACAGAAGCTTTTGTGTGGTCTTCGGATCTTCTGGAGCGTAAGCCATTCATGGTTTGCTCAAAATGAGAGAAGCTTTTAATTCTGAGGTGGTAACTTAACATGGAAACATTCGTCATATCGTTGATGAATTGCTCAATTTAAACTGGGAGGGTATTTTTAGGGTGTCTGCCCTTTGTATAAACCTCCCCTTCCCGAGTGGTTTGTTTTTACAGCTGAACTTAATACTCTAAATATAGAAAATGACTGCATTGGACAAACCCCCCCCCTCAACCAGTCATTTTTACCAAATAAACAGCGCTCAACCAACTGCACACAGTGGCTTCATTCGTCAGGGCACTGGATGCACCTTCGTTATTTGCAACTGCACTGCAGCAGGTTCTTATTAAACTGAACATGTGTGCAGAAATGGCAAGGAGATGTGCCAAAGATAGGTAAACCTCTAAGGCATCTTAGCTTTGCCTGTTTATCATGTTTCCTCATCATTCCCCTTTACAAAGGGTCACTACATGTTCAGCTACATTAAAACCATATTATAAATATATATATTTAGCACACATTTCCTTTTCCGTTTTCACGTTTTGTCACATTTTAAAATTTCTTCAACCAAGTTTTGCACATATTCCATTTACAATGAACAGCATCATTTACATTCACCCCATTGGGATGAATGTAAATGATGCTGTTCATTGTAAATGGAATATGACATCCTTTCAAAAATACTGTTCTGATAATCCTCACTGCAGGACGAAGATTAAACATTTTAAACATCAAGGGTTTCACAATAACATGATTAGGACGGTTTTCTTATCACCACCAGTTATTCCATAAATTTGGAGCTGATATTGTGGACTATTGTTTTGAGCCATTGCTCCAGACTTGAGGAGCACATTGGACTGAAGTCTAGCCATGATAACACAGAATGTGGGGTCAGCGATTTACGACTGAAATGGAGAGAATTTCCTTCGCTCAGAGACTGGCGAATCTCTGGAATGCTCCACCCTTGAACATCCGTGGAACTTTAGGCATTGTGTTCATTCAAACTACTAATCAGGCCAAGTAAGTGGATATTTTTAAGGCAGAGATAGACAAATTGTTGATTAGAACGGGTGTCAAGGGTTATGGGGAGAAGGCAGGAAAATGGGATTAGGAAGCAGAGATCTGCCATGATTGAATGGCGGAGTAGACTGGATGGGCCGAATAGCCTAATTCTACTCCTATAACGTGAACGTGAACGTGAACAAATCAATAAATGGATTAAGGGAATGATGGGACTTGAGACGGTGCAAGAAATGACGCTGAGATAGATCAGCTGTGATCTTGATGAATGGTGGGGCAGATTTGAAGAGGCCGAATGGCCCACTCCTCCTTTTGCTTATGTTCTAAAGACCTCTAACCCCTGCATGTCATCACCAGCTACCGAGATAATTAGTTTCTAGCATAACTGAGTGTGTCAATTTCCATTTAACATTACTTTAGTTGTCAACGTCAAAAGTTTCATTGAAGATTTAAGCCGTTCTATCTATGACCCATTACCAGAAACGTTTGTTTACATGGGCATGACAGAACATTCTTATTCTTTTAATGTCCATGAGACAGTGAGTGAGGGAGAGAGAGAGAGGGATAAACAACATTTTTAAAAATTGGTTTTCTTAAGTTGGATTTTGACAGAAAACAAAGCTTCCAGCGCTGCCCTTGCAGCTGCGGCTTGCCTGCAGTCCGTGGTCTTTTATGTTTTTTGTTGTTTTTGTCTTCATTGTAGTTTAAATATGATGTAGTGTTTGCGGTTGTGTGTTATGTGGGGGGGGGGGGGTGGAAACTGTAACATTGTCTCTCCCGAATGGAGACGCGACCTTTGTTTTCTGTGTCGTGTCTCCGTTCCCGCTGCGGCCTACCACCGGCCATGCACCTGGAGCTGGCGGCCTCCGGCTGGGACCACCTGGGGCTCTGGTTCGCAGAGCCCGCGGCCCGGACTCACCACCTGCGGCGCTGGCTGCCTTCGGATGCTGCGGGAGCGGCTGCGACTCATCTCCGGAGGCTCCGGCGCGGGCCGCGTAGACGTCGGAAGCCCGCAGGCTCCTGGGTGGGGGCCGACATCGGGAGCTCAGGCAGCAGGAGCTGAGCCTGTTACAAAAGGATGCTATATGGGGAGAACAGGCAGCTCGAAGGGGAGGCAAGCACAGGGCCCATTGTTTACAGGAGCAGGCAATGCCATGAAAATCAGATCAATTCTTCTAAATCTACAGCGGCAGGCACAGTCGTGCAGCATTTAGAGCTGCTGCTCCACAACGCCAGAGACCCGTGTTTGATACTGACTTCTGGTGCAGTCAGTGTGGAGATTGCATGTTCTCCATGAGACCACAGGAATTTTGTCCGGGTGCTCCGGATTCTTCCCACATGCCAAAAATGTGCAGGTTGACAGGTGGACTGTAAGTTGCCCCTCATGTGAGTCCACCATGTGCGAAGAGATGATGAGGGAAGAATAAAATAAAATATCTCGGTCGGATTAGCGTAAAGGTGTGGTTGATTGTTGGTGTGAAGGTGATGGGCTGAAGGGCCTGTTTCTGCACTGTGTCTCTTTGTGACTATAATGCTATGACTATTGCCTTCTTGCTCATACTGTTGAGTTCTATTGTTCACATTTATAATGCAAAATGCCTATGTAAACAGTCACGGTTAGCTCCACCTTTACCACAAGGAGCTGTAGTGCCACCACTGGCAGGAGCCTCTAATTACAGATAGTTGGGCACCAGTACAGGCAGACATTTTGGGATTTAAAGTAAAAATATTGCACCATCACAGAGGTTTAAACTTAATTCTCTCCCATCCCTTCAAGCACCTTTCACCAAGATAAATTTGGAGTTTCCCTTTTCTTCAAAACTGAAAAAATGTAACCTCACCCGTTGCCTTCAGCAGCATAATCTAACCCAGCGAAAAAAACTGACAGAGCCTGCATTTATATTGTGCTTCTTGCGAGTGCAGGGTGTTGGATTGAATGGTATTGTAATGCAGGATATGTGCACACAGAAAGTTTGTTTGAACAGCAAGGTGGCATCGACGAGATAACAGGCTGGAAATGGTTCCTTGTCAGGAAGGATGCACTGAGCTGAGGATCCGTGGTACCGTGAGGCAGCACTCTGTGTGGACCCCACCACTGTGCGATTCTGTTGCAGCCAAGACCCCAAGTGCTGTGTGCAACGAAACGGACCCTACAAAACCCCTGCAAACCATCGTCTGAGCTCTGTTTGTGTAGGAAGGAACTGCAGATGCTGGTTTTAACCGAAGATAGAAGCAAAAAGCTGGAGTAACTGAGCGGGTCAGACAGCATCTTTGGAGAAAAGGAATAGGTGATGTTTCGGGTCGAGACTTTTCCACAGGTCAACTGCTTTCCTGACAAGGTTTAACATACATTTTTTTTTTCAACTGGAAACATCTGACGATGTGACCCAATGTCGATCACCTCAAGGCTCGATACATGAGACCATTCCCAGTTTGGAGCTCAAATTCTGGATCTCAAGAGCATTGGTCCCTGTCCGTGAGCAGAGAACATCATAACATGTGCTCCAAATTCCTGTGTGAAAAAGATGAATCGGGGGTTGGGGTTACACCCTTGAACATTAACACATGCATTTTGATTCATTTTTCTCAGGAGCCACAGAGTGGGAACGTGAGCTAATCTTGCATTCTAATCTTTGATATTATTACGGGGAAAAGTGCTCAACAAAGGAGAAGTGACCTATTTAAACAAGACACTTCAAAATAGAAAAAAAGATTCTCTTTTGCTGCCAACCCAGATATGAAAGTAGAAGCAGCTCAGAATACAAAGATGCTATGAATTGAATCTTACGCGCCGTCCCTTGCAAACAGACCAGTCCTTGATTAGATCCAAAGCTGTGAATGCCTCTGCAAAAATGTTCAAAGGACTTTGCATGAAAGTTTTGGGCTCTGTTTCGACATTTAATACACAGTCTTTTTCTCCTGTTCTGGCAGCTACCTACAAGTGTCCCGCAGGTGAGTATCTTCCCAGCAAAGTGTCTCGAACCTATTTCACAGGGCCTTTCTGTTATCAGGATATCTTGCTTACCCAAGCAAATGCTCTCTTTGGCATAGTCTGCTGCTGAAATCAGAGCTTTGGGTTGTTTTGTACAAATGAAAGCTCATTAAAAGGCAAGCTCTAATCAGAGCTTGTTTGGGAACGTAAGCCTGGAGCAGAAATGTCAGCTATTGCGTGCTTCTAACCCGAGCGTGAGGCTGCATTAGCGAGTTTTGAAACGTTCCGACTTCCATGGCCTAACGGCAGGCTTCTGGTGTGAGGAATCATTTACGCCTCGAGGAACAAAGGCCAGGCCTTTCCAACATCACACAAGGCCTCGTTTATTTTCACTTGCACCCTGAGACCTTCCTTTGATGCAGGCTGTTCATCAAAGCAATACCACTTCAGTGGATGTTCCTGCTTGTTTTCGGTGGAGGGAACAGAAGGGGAGGATGGTGAAATTAGCAGCCAGAGTCTAGCTCATTTGTCCGTCCCTTGCAAAGAGTGGGGATAAATGGGTCCCTTTCGGAATGGCAGGCAGTGACCAGTGGGGTACCGCAAGGTTCGGTGCTGGGACCCCAGCTATTTACGATATACATTAATGACTTAGACGAAGGGATTAAAAGTACCATTAGCAAATTTGCAGATGATACTAAGCTGGGGGGTAGTGTGAATTGTGAGGAAGATGCCATAAGGCTGCAGGGTGACTTGGACAGGTTGTGTGAGTGGGCGGATACATGGCAGATGCAGTTTAATGTGGATAAGTGTGAGGTTATTCACTTTGGAAGTAAGAATAGAAAGGCAGATTATTATCTGAATGGTGTCAAGTTAGGAGGAGGGGGAGTTCAACGAGATCTGGGTGTCCTAGTGCATCAGTCAATGAAGGGAAGCATGCAGGTACAGCAGGCAGTGAAGAAAGCCAATGGAATGTTGGCCTTCGTAACAAGAGGAGTTGAGTATAGGAGCAAAGAGGTCCTTCTACAGTTGTACCGGGCCCTGGTGAGACTGCACCTGGAGTACTGTGTGCAGTTTTGGTCTCCAAATTTGAGGAAGGATATTCTTGCTATGGAGGGCGTGCAGCGTAGGTTCACTAGGTTAATTCCCGGAATGGCGGGACTGTCGTATGTTGAAAGGCTGGAGCGATTGGGCTTGTATACACTGGAATTTAGAAGGATGAGGGGGGATCTTATTGAAACATATAAGATAATTAGGGGATTGGACACATTAGAGGCAGGAAACATGTTCCCAATGTTGGGGGAGTCCAGAACAAGGGGCCACAGTTTAAGAATAAGGGGTAGGCCATTTAGAACGGAGATGAGGAAGAACTTTTTCAGTCAGAGAGTGGTGAAGGTGTGGAATTCTCTGCCTCAGAAGGCAGTGGAGGCCAGTTCATTGGATGCTTTCAAGAGAGAGCTGGATAGAGCTCTTAAGGATAGCGGAGTGAGGGGGTATGGGGAGAAGGCAGGAACGGGGTACTGATTGAGAGTGATCAGCCATGATCGCATTGAATGGCGGTGCTGGCTCGAATGGCTGAATGGTCTACTCCTGCACCTATTGTCTATTGTCTATTGTCTATTGCCCTGGTCCACCTTCAGGTAGACCTGGCTGGGAAACTGGTGTGGCGATTATGTTCAAGGAGACCAAGCTGTGATAGCCGAGGGCATTGTGAACAAAGGCACGGAGATAGACTCCGGTAGTTTCATGTGGGGGGAAAGCAACAGGAAGCTGGAAGCAAGTGAGAATCAAGTCAAGTCAAAGTCAAAGTCAATTTTATTGTCAATCCTCAGCCAGTTTACACAGACAGAAAATCGAAATACCGTTTCCCACAATCCCGAGGAACAAAGTGCATAAAACTAAGTTAAAATTAAAAAGGCACAGCAAACAACAATCAACATAAAATATAAAATATAGTCACTTCAAATGCGTTAAAAAATTTTTTTTAAAGTGTCTGGTGCTGGATGTGCATGTGTGTGGGGTGTTAAAGTCCAGGTCCAATAGGGGCAGGGGAGAGAGGAGGAAGGGAGGGGAGAGAGTTCAGCATCCTGACAGCCTGGTGGAAAAAACTGTTCTTTAGTCGGGTGGTGCTTGACCTCAGGCTGCGAAACCTTCTCCCTGAAGGCAGGAGGGTGAAGAGGCTGTTGGAGGGGTGAGAGGGGTCACCCACAATGCTCAATGCTTTGCGGGTGAGGCGGGTGGTGTAAAGGACCAGGAGTGTTGGGAGTGAGGCGCCAGTGATCCTCTCAGCAGTGTTCACTATGCGCTGCAGGGTCTTGCGGCTGGAGGCTGTGCAGCTGCCGAACCACACAATGATGCAGCTGCTGAGGATGCTCTCGATGGCGCCTCGGTAAAAAGTGTACATGATGGGTGTGGGGGCTCCCGCTCTCTTCAGTTTGCGGAGGAAGTAGAGGTGCTGCTGGGCTTTCTTGGCGATGGACGTGATGTTGTTGCTCCAGGAGAGATCCTCGGTGATGTTCACCCCCAGGAATTTGGTGCTGCTCACCTGCTCCACAGCAGCACCATTGATGGTCAGTGGGTGGGGGTGTTGGGTGTGCGTTCTCCTGAAGTCGACAACAATCTCCTTTGTTTTCTCCACATTCAGGAAGAGATTGTTGTCTGTGCACCACGCGGCCAGCTGGTCCACCTCCTTCCTGTAGTGGGTCTCGTCGTTGTTGCTGATGAGACCCACCACTGTTGTGTCATCCGCAAACTTGACGAAGTGGTTGGAGCTGTAGGTGGGTGTGCAGTCGTGGGTCAGCAAGGTGAAGAGCAGGGGGCTTAGCACACACTCCAGTTGCTGACCGAGTTGGCACAATAGGGTCAAATTTCCTTGCTCCTGAGGCAGAGATCCTGATGGCGGGAGGATGTGTTGGAGGTCAGGGTAAGTAAACTGATAGCTCGAGTCAATGGATCGAAATTTCCGCAAGCCATGGTTCAAAAATGTTTGAAGCTCTAATCGATCCGAAGAAGGGTCTCGACCCGAAACATCACCTATTCCTTTTCTCCAGAGATGTTGCCTGACCCGCTGAGTTACTCCAGCATTTTCTGTCTATCTGTTCAAAGGTTTATCGGCTATTTTCTGTAGAACCTCCACCTGGTACCATGAGGTACAGATGCTAAATTGCCCAAACCATGATGGTAGACAGGCCTGCAAAGCAATATCTCATTACCAGGTCTGAGCTTTCCCAGGGGATTTTAGGTCCAAACATGGTCAAGCCTAAAGCCAAGGGCAGGATGCTTCAGGTAGGGCTTATGACTCTGTTCCTGTCCAGATTAGAAGCAGGGAAAGGAGTTCTGTGGAGGCATTAGAGGTTGTTCACCTTGCAGGAAAGCAAGGAGGGAACTCATGGAGATGGTCAAGAATTATGTAGGGCTTCGCGAGCATAATGTCCAAAGTCAGGACCCACAGATTTAAAGTCAGGAAGAGATGCAGAGAATTGTTACGCTAGCCAAGGAGAGATACAACATGGAAGCAGGCTCCTTGGCCCATTGAGCCCATGCTGACTGTCATGAATTCATTTACACTAATCTTACCCTAACCTGTTCTGGTTACCCCACATCTCACTTAATCATCCCAAATTCTTCTGCTCACCTAGATATTTCCAATGACCAGTTTACCTACAAACCCGCACGTCTTTGGGATATGTGAGGAAACTGGAGACCCTGGGGGTAACCCAAGCGGTTACAGGGAGAACCTGCAAACACCACAAAGGCAGTGTCGGAGGTCAGGATTGAACACTTGTCTCTGAAGCTATAACTGCGGGTGCTGTCTGTACGGAGTTTGTATTTTCTCCCTGCGACCATGTGGGTTTTATCTGGGTGCTCCGGTTTCCTCCTGCATTCCAAAGGCATGGGGGTTTGCAGGTTGGAGCTAGTGTATGGGTGATCATTGGTTGGCATGGAGTCGGTGGGCCGAAGGGCCTGTTACCACGCTGTATCTAAAAGTCTAAAATTTAAGGAATAACCAAAATAATATAAAACTAACACCAAATCTCAAGATCGTTGGTAATATTAATGCCAAGGAACTTGAAACTCTCAACCATTTCCACTTTGGCACCATTGATGCTGATTGGGGCATGTACTCCACCATGCTTCCTGAGGTCAATAACTAGCTCTGTACGAAGGCAGCCTCGCCAATAGTCTGTCTCATCCTTTTCTTCCTTTGTTGTTTTTAGTCTGTTGTTAAATGTTTGTTTTAGTGTATCTTTAGTATTATGTGGGGAGGTGGGGGAAACTTTTAAATATTTCTTTCCTCGACGGAGATGCGACATTTTCCGTATCGTATCTCTGTCCGCACTGCGGCCTAACATCGTGGAGCTGGTGGTCCCTTTGCTGGGGACTGACTTCGGGAGCTCCAACTGCGGGCGCCTGCGGACTTAACATCGTGGAGCTTGCGATCACTTTATCAGGGATCGACTTCGGGAGTTCCAACCGTGGGATATTCGACCGTCCTGGTCGCGGGAGCTTCGATCGCCCCGACGCAGGAGCTTTGATCCCCGGTCGCGGGAGCTTCGATCGCCCCGACTGCAGATGATTCGACTGCCCCCACTGCAGGACAAAAGGAGGGAAGAAGATAATATGTTATTGCCTTCCATCACAGTGCGCTGTGGTAGATGTTTATGTTGATTTTTATGTAGTTATGTGGCTTGTTGCTTTTTTGGTATGACTAAATCAAATTCCTTGTATGTTTTTACATACTTGGCTAATAAATTAATTACAATAAATTAATTACAATTACAATTACAATTAATTTTGCTGACATTAAGGGAGAGGTTATTGTCCTGACACCATGTTATTAACTTCTCTATCATCTTCCTGTACTCTGTTTTGTCATTGTTCATGATCCGGCACCATAGTGATGTCATCTGCAAACTTGTAGATGAAGTCTGACTTTGGCCACACAGTCAGTTGTGAGTGTACAGGGAGTATAGTAGGGGACTGAGAACGCATTCTTGCGGGGCTCTGATGTTGAGAATTACTGTGGAGGAGGTGTTATCACTGAATAATGGAAGAGCAGCTGGAAGCACGATGGGCCAAATGACCTCCTCCTCTCCCATGCCTCCCCCTTCAAGATTACAACTATAAATTATTCAGATTTAAGTGCATAAACACATTTGGAACGACCTACGAATTGATTCTTTAAAAACCCCGGCTGATGTCGCTATCTTCATGGCAATAGCATGGCTGGTGCCCCTTGCTCTGAAGATAAACATCACCCCACAAGGTACTGGCGTTTGTGAAACAACACACCCGCTAGGTTTTCCACCCTTCACCTTGCTGCTGTAGGGAGGTAGGGAGGTGGTGGATACTAATCCAGGAGAGCTGCTGCCTCACGGCGCCACAGCTCCATGTTCAGTCCAGACCCTGGGTGTTGTCTTTGTGGTTTGCATGGTCTTCCTGTGAGCACATGGGTTTCCCCCAAGTGCTGCAGTTTCCTCCCACAACCAAAGACATGCAGATTGGTAGGTTAATTGGCCTCCGTGAATTACTTTTTAGTGGATGGCAGGATCTGGTGGGTGTTGAGAATGTGGGGAGAATCAAAAATTGGGATGAATGTCGAATGAGTGAAAATGGGTGGTTGGTATTTGTTGGGCCGAAGGCCCTGTTTCCATGCCTTTTCTCTCTATAACTATGACCTAATGTAAGTAACACCTGCAGTGCTGGGCAAGTAGGGTCAATGCCTTGGCAGTATGGTAAGCCAGGTTAGCTGGTGATTGCTGCCCTGACCTGGCTGATGGTGGGCAGGGCTCTGTACACTGAGTTTCACATTGCTTCCCAATGACATCATGTAGAGAGGAGACGTCAGTAGGAGCCTGGGAATCAGGGCGTCCGTGGCCTGCAGCTACTGCTTGGGCAAAGCAGAAAAGGAAGGACGGTAATAAAGAAATTAAAATCACCTGAAATTGAGGGTGAATAAACTTAGTTAGGATATTAACTCCAACTAAAAGAACTTTTATGGACAAAGATGTCAAATCTGAATTAAAAGCTGGTTCAGGCTGGTGTTTGGAAGGGCTCAGCAAGTAGAGCTGCTGCCTCACAGCTCCAGCGACCTGGGCTCAATCCTGACCTTGGATGCTGTCTGTGTGATTTTCTCCCTGTGATCAAGTGCTCTGGTTTCCCCCACATCTCAAAGACATGTGGGTTAGTATGTTAATTGCTCAGGGGGGGGTTCATGATCTGGGGGATAGTGGGGTTAGGTGGGGGGAAAATAGGTTGTACGAAACAATAATGGAAATATGGGATTGCTCGGTAAACTGGCATAAACTCGCAGGGTTAAATGGCCTTTCGGAAATGTGGCCATTGGGAAACGTGGAATAACAGATAACAAGAGAATGGTATCTTGCATTCCAGTAATCTTTTTACCGCAGAGGAACAGGACAAAGTACTGGTGATGAATGGGGATCAAATGTCACGAGGAGGAATGTAGTGGATTTAATATTAACATTGACGCCGCGGGAGGTAATGTAACACCAAGTAAATAAACTTGCACGACACGGCAAACTCAACTGCTGGTGAGGTGCATTGGAATGCCATACTGTTAATGGTGATCTATTAAAAATGACCAGATACAGAGATTATGCATTTACGTGGAAATTCACCCTCCTTTTTAAAGAGAGGAAAAGGAAGGAACAGAAGATGACGGACCCACCAGTTTAACAGCAGTTGTGGGGCAGTTACTGTGCAGTTACCTACGGCAGGGACCTAAATGGCACTCAAGTGATCGGAACAAGGGTAGGTTTGTGAGAACCAAGGAACTGCAAATGCTGGAATCTTGAGCAAAACACAAAATGCTGAGTAACTCAGTGGGTCAGGCAGCATCTGTGGAGGGAATGGAAAGGATGATGTTTTGGGCTGACTAGTTTTAGAAGCGAGGGGGGGGGGGGGGGAGCTGGAAGAGAGGCGGGGCTAAGACAAAGCCTGGCGAGTGATTGGTGGATGCAGGTGAGGGGGGTTTGACTGGCAGATGGGTGGAATAAGTGATAAAGGCGAGAGATGAAAAGGAGACAAAAAAGTGCTAGATAAGGAGAGAAGAGAAATGTATAATCAGATGGAGCGATATAGGTGGAAGGGTATGGGAGGGGGGGAAGGGCAGGATAATGGGAGAAATGGGTGCACACCAGGGTGTGGGCAAGCACAGGAAAGAGATAGTGAATAGGGGGGTATTACTCAAAATTGGAGAATTCAATGTTCAGGCGGTTGGGTTGTAAAGTACATACACATCTTCAAATCTCATCCACTGCATTTGGTGTTCCCGATGTGGGCCCCTTTACACCATTGAGACCAAGCGTAGTCTAGGGGTTCGGTTTCACTGAACCCCTGTGCTCTGTCCACCAAGGGCAGCTGGATGTCCCAGTTACTATCCATTTTACCTCCTCCGCCCATTCCCACAATGACCTTTCTGTCCTGGGCTTCCTTCATTGCCAGAAGGAGGCCACATGCAAACTGGAGGAACAGCACCTCAGATTCTGCTTGGGTGGCTCCCACCCAATGGAATGAGGATTGAATTCTCCAATTTTTAGCAATACTCACGCCCGCACTCCTGCATCCACATCTCATACTATCCCGCACTCTTTACATTCCTCCCCCTTTTCCCCGTCCCCTCCCATCTTTATCTCTCCCCCCGACATTGCATTTCACTCCTTTACTCTCCTTATCTGACGCTCCTTTCTCTCTTTTTCATCCCAAGACGTTGTCATTTACTCACCCCATCTACCAATCAAACCCCACCTCACCTGTATAATCTATCACTTGCCAGCTTTGTGCTATCCCCACCTCTCTTTTCCAGCTTCTCCCCCCTACTCTCCAATCAGTCTGAGGAAGGGTCCAGAGATGCTGCCTGACCCGCTGAGTTACTCCAGCACTTTGTTTTAGTTTAGTTTAGTTTAGAGATACAGCGCGGTAACAGGCCCACCCGAGTCTGCACCGACCAGCGATCCCTGCACATTAACAGTATCCTACACACACTGGGGACAATTTATACCAGGCCAATCAACCTACAAGCCTGTACGTCTTTGGAATGTGGGAGGAAACCGAATATCCTGGAGAAAACCCATGCAGTCACGGGGAGAACGCACAAACTCCGTACAGAGAGCACTCGTAGTCGGGATCGAACCCGGGTGCTGCAAGTGCTATAAGGCAGCGACTCTACCACTGTGCCACCATGCCGCCCGCTGCTTGTGTTTTACGCTTGAGAGAGAGAGAGAGGTCAGGTACTAGCAATCTTTACCATTACACACCCGGTCTGATCACTGAATGTCGCTCACATGGCAGGATTTGGATTCGCCCCTGCAGCTGACAGTAAACTGACAGATCCACAGTTTCCTGTTTCTGCTCACCAAGGAGGACTTTTGATAAGATTGCCTGCCAGAGATAGCTACAACAAGAAGAGTGCGCAGAACTGTTTTACTGTTCTATCCTGGCTTGCTCAATAATTGGAAAGCGGGCTAGTGATAAGGGCACAGATATACCTCATCCTCCAAATAGAGATGTAACAGCACCAAAACTCAACACTGAATACGCCACACCTCCTCATATTTTGCTAGGACAGCTTACAACCCAGCGGCATGAACGCTGATTTCTCTCATTTCAAGTAACTCCAGCATCATCTCCCATCCCCACTCCCCTCGGTTGTCCTACTAGTTCCACTGTTCGCATCCTTGTATCCCTTTCGTTATCACATCTTCCCCAGCCAACAATGGGCCATTATGGGCTCCACCCTTCCTGAAGTCATCTGTTGCCACCCCTGATTTGTTCTGGCCTTTTCTCGCCTCCAGATTCCAACCCCCCCCCCACCCCACCACCACCTTTACTTCCAGTCTGCAGAAGGGTCCTGACCTGAAACACCACCTATTCTTTTTCTCCAGAGATGCTGCCCGACCCATTGAGTCCCTCCAGCATTTAGTGCCTATCTCAACACTGAATTAAATAGGTTTAGTTATCTGGGCCTTTCAGCTCTCGTGCTCACATTTCCAGCACTGTTTTGCTTTCTCTGGTATTTCTGGTGACTTCTGTCTCCTTCTACTTGCTCCTACGGAGACACACCTTTCCATCATTGACTGGCCTGCTTGTATTCCTTTAGCTGCCTCCATTGCTACTTGAGTTTAGTCCACCCCCCCCCCCTTCTCTCTGCCCTTCCTTCCATCAGCACTGCAAATCATTGTTGTTTTTGCTTCTTACTTCAACACCTGCTTGGGGAACATGTTTCCTTAACTTATCTTTAGCAATGATCTGTGTCTATCATTGCACCTTTATTCTGTGCAACCTTTGAGAGTTAGAATTGGCTTTCTGTTTTGTTGCTTTCAAATCTTGGGGGTGGGGTGGGGGGTGGGGGGGGGGGGGGGGGGGGGGGAGGGGTGGTGAGATGATGGGAATGAGGGGGGACATTAAGAAATGGGATTAGTTTATGTAAATGGATGGTTGATGGTTGGCGCAGATTTGGTGCCGAAGGGCCTGTTTCCATGCTATATTGCTCCATGGCCCTACAACTCCAAGATTCAGTGCACCAGTCTCTACGCTCTGTGTCAGCTTGGTTTCTCTGTATGCCTCATATGTGAGTTATGAGGGTCACCACTAGAGCTGGGAGCAGTGGGTAGAAGTGCGTGTGTGTGTGTGGCAGGGTGGGAAGCCACTTCCTTCTGCCTGTTCTGCTCACAGTAGTTTATACTTTAAATAGTTTAACCACTGGAGGAGGGGTGGTGGGGGAGCTTTGCTAAATCAAAGGGCATGACAAGGTCTGCTCCCGTGGTACAAGATGCGGTGGGACAGGGGGAGGTCACTTCACCGGCTGTGAGACTTTTCCAGGCCTGACGTTTATTTTGGTCAGCACATCCATCAGCAAGTTAATTAAATTTGATGTTTTGATGAAGAGAGTGCAGTTATGCAGCCATAGAGAGATACAACATCAAATGGACCCTTCAGCCCATCGAGTCAGTACTGACCATCAACCACCCATTTTTATCGTAATTCTACACGAATCCCATTTTATTCTCTCCACATTCCCATCAGCTCACCGATAGCAATTCACAGCACCAAATGAAACTATTAACCTGCACATCTTTGGGAAGGGATGAAACCAGTCCCTACTGTATAATAACATTTGAAAGATATTTGGACAGGTAGAAGAATATGAAAGATTTAGAGGGATGGGAATATGGGCCAAATTCAGGTAAATGGGACTAGTTTAGATGGGGCATTTTGGTCAGTATGAATACACTGGTTTCTGTGCTGTATGACCTTGGGAAACCCAAAGGGCAATAGCGAGAATGTACAACACCATTATTGTTAACACATACAGCTCTGGAGAATGGGATTGAACCCGGTCACTGGAGCAGTGAGGCTCTGCATTATCTGTGGTGACTGGAGATTGGGACATGGTACTCGAAGAAAGTGGATTGATTGAGTCTGACTGGTCAGAATAGACAATTGAGCCTTTCTGAATTGTTTACATCCATGGGGTGTCTCAGTGGAGCCACGGTAGAGTTGCTGCCATCCAGCGCCAGAGGGTTTGATCCTGACCATGGGTGCTGTCAGTACGGAGTTTGAACGTTCTCCCTGTGACTGCGTGGGTTTTCTCCGGGTGCTCCGGTTTCCTCCCACACTCCAAAGACGTACAGGTTTCCAGGTTAATTGGCCTCTATAAATTGTAAATTGTCCCCAGTGTGTAGGACCGTGTTAGTGTACAGGGTGACCGCCTGGTTGGCACGGACCCAGTGGGCCAAAGGGCCTGTTTCCACACTGCACCTCTAAAATCTAAAGTCTAAAGAAATGAAAGGATCATGGCCGTGTGATCTGCGGATCGGGATTGCAGATGAACTTATAATATAGAAACTGAAAGCAGCAATAGACTAAAACCAAGATTGAGCCTCGCTTCCTTATTAGGCTTTGGAATTCCTTGCAGGCGGCTTCTTCCTGCCACTGAGTGCGATGGAGCAGGAATGAGCACAGTCATCACCACCATGACACACATTTGGTTTGTCACATGGTGTTCACCAGATCTGGAGAGGGCGGTGTTAACTTCTGCAAATGTGAGACTCTCTCTCTCTCTCGCTCGCAGTGGGAATATTTGTGAGGCTTGGAGACGTTCCCGCTGGGATTATAGGCTTCTCTTACCCACTTCACTAATCAAGGGTCAGAGCCACAAAGTCGTACAGTGCAGAAACAGGCCCTTTGTCCCACAATGTCCACGGTGACCATTGTACTTCATGGCAAGAAAGGATGGGTGTCAGGGGTTATGGGGAGAAGGCAGGAGAATGAGGTTGAGAGAGAAAGATAGATCAGCCATGATGGGCTGAATGGCGGAGTAGACTTGATGGGCTGAATGGCCTCATTCTGCTCCGAGAACCTATGAACAAGAGTCAAGTGTGCTCAATTGTCAAATGCACCGGGACCGGAACAATTAAATAATTCTTACCTGCTGCAGCTTTAAGGGCTCATTAATGCAACAACACAACAAATAAATATACAAGAAACAACAATGCAATAAATGATCATTTATACTGGGTAATCAGCTGAAGTATGTAGTACCACCTTGTACCAAGTCCAGAGTTTGCTGCTGAGGTGAGGTTGTGGTTAGGGTTGTACATGGTGGTTTCAGAGCATGATGGTTGTTGGGAATAAAGCTGTACTTTCAACTGGAGGCCACAGTTCTCAGGCTCCTGTGCCATTTTCCCCCGATGGTAACATCGAGAAGAGAGCGTGGCCAGGGTGGTGTGGGTCTTTAGAACATAGAATATAGAACAGTACAGCACAAGAACGTATCCTTCAGCCGACAATGTCAGTGCCATCTTTACCACTCTATCGATTTGTGTTGACACTTGCAGGGAGCTGTGGACCTGGACTTCCAGATCACTCTGCACATCAATGCTGTTAACAGTCTTGCCATCAACCGTATACCTTCCCCTTATGTTCAACTTTCCAACCTGCAACACCTCACACATGCTTGGATTAAACCCCATCTGCCATTCCTCCACCCATTTCTGTAGTTGATCTATATCCCGCTGTGTACTTTGACAGCTTTCCTCACTGTCCGCAGCGCCAGGATTTGGTGTTGTCTGTAAATTTGCCAACCAACCCATCGATATTTATGTCCAAGAGGTGCAGCGGTAGAGTTGCTGCCTTACAATGCCAGAGACCCGGGTTGGATCCTGACTACGCATGTTGTCTGTACGGAGTTTGTACGTTCTCCGTGACCACGTGGGTTTTCTGCTGGTGTTGTGTGTAGGATAGAACTGGTGTATGGGTGATCATTGGTTGGCATGGACTCGGTGGGCTGAAGGGCCTGTTTCCATGTTGCATCTCTAGACTAAACTAAACTAATTTATATATATTACAAACACCAGAGGTCCCAGCACAGATCCCTGTGGAACTCTGCTAGTCAAAGCCCTCCAGCCAGAATAACACCCTTCAACCACAGCCCTCTGTCTTCTATAAATAAACCAATTCATATGACCAAGTCTCCCTGAATCCCGTGCATCTAAATCTTCTGAATCAATATCCCGTGCATCTTAATTTTCTGGCTAAGAATGCTAGATGTCAACTCTGATAATATTGGCTGCCTTCTTGAGGGAGCATTTCAGCCTCATCCCCATCACCATTCCCAATTTTCCATTACCCATCACCACATTACCTGTCGCCACACTGACGTCAGGGTTTAATGTAATCAGCGGTAGCCTCTGGGATGGACGATTCCCAAGTTTCACAACCCTCTGAGTGAAGAAATTTGTTCTAAGCAGGCGACCCCTATAGGTAAGGCTTCCACTTCTAGGTGCCCCAGACAGGGGGAGCACGATCTTAACCTCCTAGAAATTAGGATCCAGTGGGAATATCTCCTACAGTATGGGCATCAGTTCCCTTCCGGTCTGCTGCATTAAAAATCTATACCCTACTGAAAACTTCCAAGTCCATATAACTGAGGTGGGTTTCACCAGCTGAGGTAGGCACATCGCTGTCAGCCATGCAACTCTCCACAAACCCCACCCCCTGCAGACCAGCCACTTCTTTCACCCCACCATTGCAGACCGAGCCTTCAGCAAACTGGACTCCAGGGTTCCAACTTCTCTCCTTCAAGCTGAAGATAGACACAAAATGGTGGAGCAACTCAGCGAGACATGCAGCATCTCTGGAGAGAAGGAATGGTTTTAGACCCTTCTTCAGACTCTCTGCCTCTCCACATCTGAGAAGCTAGTGAAAACCCATCTCTGCTCTTGGTCACCTTCCTCATTGTGACCTGTTTACCAGCTGGGGCTCGGTAATGAAAGTCAGACAGGATTCTTCCAGCTAACGTAACTCAGTGCCAGTTCCGGTTACCTCCTGGGCATCATCTTGCCCCCAGTGCAATATTCCTTCTCAGGCCTAGCTCTAGCCTGCTGCACCATGGGCTAGAGACGGGGTACTCCCTCTTCCTGTCACTGTGAGCATGCTGCCTATTTTTAGCTCTCATCTCCCCTGGGGACCAATATTCTGATGTAGGAAAGGAGGGAGGTAGGAATAGGGGGCCCTTGTACCCGATTGTTGGGACACGCTTTTGGCCTCAGCCACAGAGTCCTTGATGAGTTAATGTACGGGAGCCATCTGCCATGGAGGAGTAATGATCAGATTAGGAACACACTCCCAATCAGAGTTTAATTAGCATCCCGTCTCTCTCCCCCTCCCCCCACAGCTGTTGTGTGTTATTCTCGGTTTTATGTAGGAGCAAGAGACAGGGGAAAAGTAAAATTAATTATTTCCTTCTGCTCATCCAATCCTACTTCGCAGCATTATATGGACTTTGATTACGAACTGCGAGTTCAAAGAGGGGTTAATAAGTTTCTTTCCATGCAGGCCTGCGATATCGTGTTGTTGAGGGCAGCTGTTTATTTTGGTGTCTTGCTGAAAATCAGTCAAGCATACCCGCTTACTGCAGGGTTTACTGCACGTGTTAGGATGCTTATAAACAAGACTTGTGTTGTAACTCATGATTACCTCGGTGGTGTAGGGAGGAACTGCAGATGCTGGTTTAAACCAAAGAATGACACAAAAAGCTGGAGTAACTCAGCGGGACAGGCAGCATCTCTGGAGAGAAGGAATGGGTCGAGACTGAGGCTTTTCCCTGATTCTCAGTCTGAAGAAGGGTCTCGACCCGAAATGCCACCTATTCCTTTTCTCCAGAGATGCTGCCTGACCCGCTGAGTTACGCCAGCATTTTGTGTCTGTCTTCAGTGGTCTTGCCCTAAGCTCACAGTTCCTACTGTGGCTGTAAGGTGCACATCCCTGGGAATGTGTCTCTCTCAAGGTTTTACCCTCGACTGGAGACGCCGTCCTTCAGTAAATGAGCCTCCAGAACCCCTGGTCCCAGTGACCAGTTTGCGGCTGCCACCTTCCACTTGGAGGGACCATCCCTCCCTCCCTCCCTCCCTCCCTCCCTCCCTCCCTCCCTCCCTCCCTCCCTCCCTCCCTCCCTCCCTCCCTCCCTCCAGATAGAGGTGGGACGTCTGTGTCTCAACCCAGACACAGCGGCCAGTTCCGCAGCGCTTTACAAAATCCTCCAGAGCAGATCCTGGATCTTGGATGTTTGCTCCTTCTGCACTGTGGAAGGCTGTTCGCCAGAACAATCTGAAAGCTCTTCCTCTGTCCACCTGGTAACCTCATCCCACAACGCAGCTCAGAACAGTGTGTTTGAGGAGCTGGTGCTGGGCGTGTGAATGAATGGACCTGTTCCCAGTGCTGGGGGAGGGACACTGGTGGTAGTTGGCTTATCCTCCCAGTGGGCTTGGAGGATTTTGTGGAGACAGGGTTGATGATCACAGTAAGGTGTCTGACATGGTCGACTCTTAACCGTCCATGAACCAAGTGAGGTGTTGCACTTTGGGAGGTCAAATTTAAGGGGAAGGTGTACAGTTAATAGCAAGACTCTTAAAAGCATTGATAGACACAAAATGCTGGAGTAACTCAGCTGGACAGGCAGCATCTCCGGAGAGGAGAAAGAAAGAGAAGAAGGATTTTGTCCACTCTTGATGTACAGAGGGATCCTGGAGTCCAAGTCCACAGCTCCCTGAAAGTGGCAACACAAGTAGCTAGAGTGGGAAGGAAAGCAAATGATATGCTTGCCTTCATCAGTCGGGGCATTGAGTATAAGAGTCAGGAAGTTGTTGCAGCTTTATAAAACTTTAGCTAGGCCCCACTTGGAGTATTCTCTGGTCGCCTCATTACAGGAAGGATGTGAAGACTAAAGAAGATGTTTACCAGGGTGCTGCTTTGATTACAAGGTATTAGTTGTAAGAAGGGGTTGGACAAATTTATTTTCTCTGGAGCATCGGGGGCTGAGGGGAGACGTGATTAAAGATTTGTAAAATGATGAGAGGTGTAGATAGGATAGACAGTCAGGACTTTTTTCCCAGGTGGGAATGTCATAGATTAGAGACACCCCTGTTGCTGGTCGGTGGTGGGTGAATCAGGGAACGTTTATGTGTCTTGGGGAAAGAATAGGTTACAGGGAAAAGGGACGGATGGGATTGCTTTGAGAGCAGGCATAGACTTGATGGGCCAAATGCGTCCTTCTTTGCCATGAGAAAATATGAGCAATAAGCATTGGAATGCAGTGGAGAAGAATGTTACTCCCATGTTCCACGTAATGCTCAGGACTCCTCTTTCTAAACTTAGCTTCACTGACGACTGTTTTCTGTGAGATAATTAGGAATTAATTTCTATCAGGCAAGAAAGTCAGAAGAGTGGAGGGCTACGGAGACTGAGTTGCACAAATCTGTACCATTGCAGACATCTGGGCAGGTGCAGAGACTCATTGCAAAGGCCAGTGCACTGTTATCTTCATCACAAAGGGACAGATAGGAAGTTACAGTGGCGGAGAGTCCAGATTGGACCTTCTTCAGAGTTATTGTCTCCCCAGTGTGGAAGGATGTACTAAACTTTGAAAGAGTTTGTAGACTAATAAATGGGTTAAAGTTTCAAGAGATGGTTGCCTTCCAGACCCCTGAGTTTGGAACGTTTAGGGTTGTTCTACTTAAGGTGTTTCTGAATGGTCAACACGGGGGAACTATTTCCTTTGTTGGGAATATCAGGAATCATTTTTCCTCACTATCTGTAGTAGGAATCTGGAAATTATGCCCTTAAAAAGGCATGGAGACTTTGGGTGAATTGAAAATGGAAATGAGCAATTAATCTCCTTACTAAGGTTAAGGACCCAATAGGTGTGGGTTCACGGGACCCGCTCTAGTACATCGTGCTTGCGGGCTGACCAGACTTGGACTTTGAATACTGACGCTAAAAATGGTGGTGGCAGCATGTGTTATATATGCAAAAAGACATTCACTGTGCAGTTACATATGTGGCAAATAATGCACCATTGAAGGGTCAAACTGAGGGATAGAATGCATTTGGCAGGACAAATGGCCTCTTGTTGTTACTGCATTCCACGTACTTGTGTAGGAAAGAACTGCAGATGCCGGTTTAAATCGAAGATGGACACAAAATGCTGGAGTAACTCAGCGGGACAGGCAGCATCTCTGGAGAGAAGGAATGGGTGACGTTTCAGGTCAAGACCCTTCGTCAGTCTGAAGACCCTTCTTCAGTCTGAATAATGGTCTCGACCTGAAATGAGCAATCATACTTGTGACAGGCGACACCGTGGGGAATCCCTTGGTGCAAGGAATTCTATTATGGAGCATTGGAAACTCATGATGACTGTTCCTCACGATGACTATTCCTCCCTTGAGACGGAGGCTTTCACAAGTTCCCAAAAAAGGAACAGAATCATCTTAACAAGCAGCATAGTTTTATTTCAGACAGCTCCTGCACTGTTGCACCAGTGACTAGGAGTGTTTTGGTTTGGTGTGTTTCCATGGTGATTCTGACATCATTGCCTGCCTGTGACAGAGCAGGGATTCTCCTGGATATTTAGTTTCCCTCTTGACAGGAGCGTGTCCTGTTGGAAACCGTAGGTGGAACAGTTTCACTCTCCACCCGCCCTAGCCCCAAATACCAACAGCTCACGTCACCCTCCACAGGAGTTCACTCTCGCCCTTCAGTCAGCTGGGCAGTTACTATGTGGCAAATAATGTTTGCATGGAGGTTCCAGCCACAGGGCACTCAGAGCGGAGCGGGTGGTTGGTAATAAATTGGTGGGTAATGAATGGGAAAATAGTCTTAGTCTACGCAATAATATTCATATAATAATAATAATAATAATATAATAATATTCATCAGCTGCTAAGTTAGGCAGGGCGATGGTTGATGGAATTTCATCCTGATAAGTGTGAGGTGATGCATTTTGGAGGGTTGAATGAGGGAATGTAGTAAATTATAAATGGCAGGGGCTTAGCAGGTGTGGTGGAACAAAGGAATCTTAGTGAAAGATCCCTGAAGGTGGCAGCAGAGGTGGCTTGGGAGGTGAAGAAGACATACGAGATTCTTGTCTTCATTAGCCTGAGCGTAGAATGTCGAAGGAGGCTGGTTTGGATGCAACTTTATAAAATATCTGTTAACCCATTGTTGGAGTGCATTTTGTTTCGTTCCTATCACTACACTACAGGAAGGATCTGGTCGTTCTGGAGAGGGTGTGGAGAAGATTCACCAGGATATTGCCTGGGATGGAGCATTTCAGTTAGGAGGACAGAGGCTGGATTTGTTTTCCCTCTAGTAGAGGAGGGAGCTGATGGATGCGTACCATATAGTAATGAGTGTAGATAGGAAATGTTTTCCCAGGAGAGACCTAGATCAGAGGGCAAAGGTTTAAAGTGAGGCGGAAGAGGGTGAGAGGGGATGTGAAAAATATTTTCCATCAGAGGCATCTGGACTTCAATCGGCAAGGCTTAGAGGACTATGGATCGTGCTGGTAAATGGGATTAGTATGGATAGGTACCTAAAGGTCAGCCTGGACATAATGGTCCGGAGGGCCTGTTTCTGTGCTGTTTGACTTTGTGACTCTCTGACTCATATAGGACAGAATCAGTGGTGATAGGGCCAAAATGCCTGAATGAGTGATGGTCAGCACTGATCAGGCAATTGAGAAAGGCTTGGTTTGTGTTTGGGTGTGGGACAAGGGCAGGTCATGGAGATGAAGGAGCATGGAGCATTGTGGCCACTTGATGACACCTTTGTGTGGTCGAAGAGGACACGTGGCCCACGTCCCTATGGTTCAGACTGCAAGCTCCAAGGACGGCAGGGATGAGGTGAACACGAATGGTGGGTGTGGGTCTGTCCTCCTCAGTGCCTGCCTGGAAGGGCAGGGCGATGGAAAGGCAGGCTACACTCTCAGGATTGGACACACCCAGCCCCACTACCGTTGACTCAGCCCAGCTTCCTGAGAGTTAATCTGACTTTATGCCAATTGGTTAATAGCAGAATGAAAAGAGTGAATCATACGCCTGTGTGGGGTGTACTTGCAGGATATTAAGCAAGGAATTATTTTTATTTAACTTTGATTTTTTCTTTCACTTCATAGAACGAGATCTCCATGGAAACCGTACTTCTCCAGCGACACCATCTTGCATGGTTGATGTGACTTTCCCAATACACCACTGTGTTGTGATTTCAAAGGCTCTGAGTCATGGTGCTTTCCATGAGGCCTCTGCAGCTCTGTTTACACTCCCCTCGCCCCAACACACTACTGGTCCCGCGAGCATTGCTGCTTTGTCTGGAGGCTGTCTGAGTCAGCGGGGATTCTTGCGTAACTCACTAACTCGATAGTGAGTGGAACTGGCAAAGGGGTGGGCCATGGTGACCCAGGTCGGGCCTGTAGGAGGAGGGGGATCCTGGCGTGGGGCAGACAGGGTGGGGGGGGTGAGGGCCATGGCTGAAGCAGGAGAGTGAGGAAGAGGTTGGCAAACTCTCACCTGTCTGTGCCTGTGTGTGTGTGTGTGTGTGTGTCTATGTGTGTGTGTATGTGTGTGCATGTACGAGTGTCTGTGTGGAAGTGTGGGTGTGTAGGTGTGTGAGTGTGTGTGTGAGTGCTCATCTGTGTTTGTGAAAGTGTGTGTGTTTGTGTTTGTGTGTGGTTGTATGGGCGAGACAGTGTGTTTGTGTTTGTGTGTGGTTGTATGGGTGAGACAGTGTGTTTGCATGACACAGTGTGTGCGTGTAATCATACAGTACGTGTGTGTGCGTGTGTGAGCGTGCGTATGTGTGTGTGTGAGTGTGCATGAGTGTGTGTCTGTGCCTCTGCATGTTTCTGTGAGTGTGTGTGTGTGCGTGTGTGTGTGTTTGTGTATTAATATCCATGCAGCAGAGTCTGGACTCCAGTCATTTTGGACTCCCTTGCGGTCTGGATCAAGACCTTACACTGTCAAGCTTTGCGGTAATAGGTGTGGATTAGCTGCCCTACGTTGAAAGAACTCATACACAGGCAACTCCCAATCTTTAATATGAATTTCAGGACCCCAAATGCCAGGACTTTCACAGACAATTCCACTGGCATCAGACGTGAATATTGCCCTACTGTGACTGCATGCGAGCTGGGATGCTGCGACATTGCCTGGGGCAGACTTGAGAGGCAGGACATGGCCGGTCAATGAGCAAGGTGGTAGGTTCACCTTCTTCTGGAGGGACAAACCATTGGCCTCTTGATCATTTGTTATACCTTCAATGGCCTTCAATGGTTTAGACACTAGAGTACTCAGTTTCCCCCGAGACATCAACCAACCTGTCACCATTTAACAAATATTCTGTTTTTCTTTAAGTGCACATTCTTCCTCATTGTATACCATAACCCATATTCATCTTGTCCTTTTCACATTGATGCCCCTGTACATTGCCCTCCATGCTCATAATTCCACCAAGTACGGTATATTTAGCCCAATTGTGCTAAAGCCTCCTCTTTCAAAACTCTGGGATGTAGGTCATTGGGTCCTTGGGAATCATCACCTTTAAATTCACCAACCTCACTCATACGTTTTATGTGCTTAATATTAAGTTTCTTCAGCCCCCATTCTTGCTTGACCCTTGATTTTTTAATATATCTGCCAGGGTTAGTGGATGTTCTTGTATAAAGTTGGCACAGACATTGTGGTCCAAAGGAGCTGGTCTTGTGCTGCAATATTCTATGTTCTCGATGCAAAGCCCTTGTTTAACTCCTCTGACATTCCCTTCATCACCGCTGTAAAATCGATCTCTCTCTCTGGAAGGAATCCACTTTTGCCCTGACTTATCTTTTCCTTGTCATGAAGCAATAAAACCTCTTATAGTCCATTTCCACGTTTCTTGCCAGTTTGCGCCCTTTTGCTACCTTGCCTTTCTTTATCAATGTCTTGGTTCTCCTTTGCTTGTTTAATTAAATCATGACTATTTCCTTGACCTCCATTCACATGTTTCCTAAACAACCACAGCCAACTCTCCCCTCAAACCTTCCCCATCTCCTTGGATTTACGGTCCTAGTTTTGCTTTCTGCCCCAAAGGCCCCTTGACAACAAGATTATAAACATCCCTTCCTTACTTCACAGAGCTAGATGCACATTAAACCCTTTCCCTAATTAATCTATTAACATATTGATCTCTAAACATTCCACAAATTCTTCCTCCACCTTATGAAAGAAAATGTGATGAATCCTGTCTCTCTGCGGGTTAAAGCCGCCCTTGATCAATGCATACCTTCAGTCACATACGCACTGAATTTTGTAATTCCTGCCACACCCAATTTTCTGATGACTAGTGGGCAACCTATAAATAACTTCCAACCAATATCTTCTGTTTTTTTTCTATTTCTTAGCGTGACTCATATTAATTCAAATTCTACATCAAGAGCTTTCACCCAAGATTATTTCTCATCGTTGCTCTGATCTCCTCCCATACTAATAACTCTGCACCTAAATGTCAAATACTCTGGAATATCTGGTTCCTAGTTTTGGTTACCCTGCAGCCATGATTCTGTAGTGAAAATATCTTCATATCCATTTACTTCTACATGTGCCTTGAACTCATTTATCGTTTTGGCATTCTGATAGTGTGCCTATAATTTTTCTCTCCTTCAAATGCCTTTCCTTGATTTTGTTTTTATTGTCTTTTTATTTCACTTATTAATTTTCCAGTTTCCTCTTCCTACACTTTCTCTCTCTGCTTCCTGAATTGCCTTCCCTCTGACAAGCTAGATCAAGCCCCCCCATAGCAATTGGAAAATTGACACTGATGCGGGTTCTTCTTAGGTCTTTGATGACCTTAGCCTTGGCCTACAACCTTACCAACCAGGGGGGCAGTGGAAAATCCTCCCCAGAGGGCCGTTCAGTTGCCTGGTAACAGCTGGGAAAAAACTGTCCTGAATCTGGAGGTTTGCATTTTGAAACTTCTGTACCTCTTACCCAGATCTAAGCGAAGATTATCCACTAAAACAGTTGATCAGCTGAACTTGAAATTCACTGCCATCCTGACTGTGAAGCTATGAAATCACTCCTGAGCTAGAACTGGGAGCTGTTGGTAGCCATTGATCACAGAATTCTGCAGATGCTTTTGATCTGAAATTTAAAAATCACAGCTGGAAACGCTTAGTTGGTTGGGCAGTGCTCATGAACAGAGAAATAAAGTTAACATTTCAGATCATTGACGCCTCTCATTAGATAATAATCAGTTCTATAGACTTTGCGTGCATGCATGCAAATACTTTTGCTTAATCTCATTCTTGGAATAATTTAACTTTAGCCTGATTAGAGGTTAGAGTGAACACACAGACACACAGAACAGCAGGGGCAAATACACCCCTAACACCCCTAACCTTCAATCAAACTTCCTCAAACTCAATTGCAACAAATCTGAAATCATCATCATTGGTCCAAAAATGCTCACCAAATCCACCCAAAACTTCATCCTCAACATTGATGGTCTCCCAGTATCCACCTCACCTCACATCCGGAATCTTGGAATCATCCTTGATCAAACCCTCTCCTTCGACAAACACATCAAACACATCACAAAGACAGCCTTCTTCCACCTCAAAAACATTGCCCGTCTCCGTCCATCCATCTCCTCCACAGCTGCAGAAACCCTCATCCACGCCTTCATCACCTCCCGTCTGGACTACTGCAACAGCCTCCTCTATGGCGCACCCTCAAAAATCATCAATAAACTTCAATACATTCAAAACTCCGCTGCCCGTCTACTCACACACACCTCGATCCGTGACCATATCACCCCCGTCCTTTATAAACTCCACTGGCTCCCCATCCCCCAGAGAATCCAGTACAAAATCCTCCTCATAACCTACAAAGCCCTCCATAACCTGGCCCCATCCTACCTGACCGACCTCCTCCACAGGCACACTCCCACCTGCACCCTCCGCTCTGCCGCTGCCAATCTCCTATCCCCCCACATCCGGACTAAACTCAGATCCTGGGGGGACAGAGCTTTCTCCATCGCTGCTCCCACCCTATGGAACTCACTACCCCAAACCGTTAGAGACTCCTCCACACTCACCACATTCAAAACATCGCTGAAGTCTCACCTGTTCAGTACTGCCTTCAACCACTGAAGGTCACCACACCTTCTGTCTCCTTTCTCTGTTCATTTATTTATTTACTTATTTATCTATTTATTAATTTCCCTATGTTCTCAAAATCTCTGTAAAGCGTCTTTGAGTATATGAAAAGCGCTATATAAATAAAATGTATTATTATTATTATTATTATTATAACCTGCCATAGTAAGAGCAGGAATATCCCAAGCTCTGATTCCTGAAGCAATGATGGGTATACACGTGTTGTCTAAGGCAGCAGTAGCAGATAAATGGCTGAATCAGGCAGGATAGACACAAAGATAGACATAGTCAAGTAATCCCAGTTCCATGTCTGGCTTCACCAATCAATGCGGGAAAATATGAGGGACCATTGATTAGACTTTTAACTTTAGGGATACAATGCGTAAACAGCCCCTTCGGCCCTGTGAGTCCACGCCGATTGGCGATCATCCCCTACACAAAACACTATCCTACACAATAGGGACAATTTACAATTTTATCGAAGCCAATCAACCTACATACCTGTAGGAATGAATTGCAGATGCTGGTTTTAATCGAAGGTAGACACAAAATGCTGGAGTAACTCAGCGGGACAGGCAGCATCTCTGGAGAGAAGGAATGGGTGATGTTTCGGCTCGAGACCCTTCTTCAATCTCTGGCGCTGTAAGGCGGCAGCTCTACCGCTGTGCCACCGAGCGGTCCTTAATGTTAAATGCTGTGATTGATGTTAAATGAAACCGCAGAACTTTCCTCACAGTGGAAAACTTTGCTGGCATTCTCCGCCGAGACTCTTACGTGAGGGGAAGACTCTTTATTTCTGGATTCACAAGGAATGAATATATTAACCTCTAGTGCACTTTCTTGAGCAAAATAGGAGAATGGGAATAGGGATCAAAAAAATAGCCTGTAACTGTAGCCAAGATTTCCTGTGGTACTTCAGGGTACAGACACATACAGACCCTGTGTAACAGGGGAGGAGGGAGGCAGATGGTGACAGACAAGGGAAACCAGCGGAGCCGAATCAAACCGGAGTTTCCCTGACTTCATATGTCGAAGGATCCAGCAGAAAGAGCCAGCATAGGATCAGAATTCCTCATTAATTTGATTGGGAAGTCATGACCTGAAGAATGTGTGGAAAAGCATGAAGCAGATTTTTAAAAACTTTATTTTAATTTTTTTAATAATTACTCAGCACTCAATACATTGTTAAAAACTTTTATCATGTTAATACTTCCAGCTTATTAAAAATAATCAATAATGAATAATTTTTCAAGAATTTACCACAACCTTAATACTCCATCTGTTTGCCTGTGAGATTTATAACATGTTACGGGGACTTAAGGTGCTTTGCCCCTTCTCCCCCTGCTTGTCAGAGTGCGCTGGGCTCTGGGCATCTCTGGAACTTGCGGACTGAGGCCTGGCAACAGCTCACCTCCCAGCTCCTGGGGTGGGGAGTCGGATCACTCAGTCCCAGTAAGTCCAGTGGTGGGGAGATCAAGCTGGATTTGGCCCCCGTTGTTTCACACTGTGGATCAAGCCTGTCGCCCCGATGTTAATCCCACCGCCACAATACTTGCTGCCAAACCTATGGGATCCATTAGTGTCACAGGCCTCCTGCAAGGGCAGCTCACCTCGACTGCAGCTCCCATGGGGAAGAGACTGAAGGAAGTGAGTGGGGTCAAAGGGTGAATGTGCAAACTCCATACAGACCAGAGGTCAGGATCAGACCCAGGTCTTTGCTACTGTAGGGCAGCAGCTCCACCAGCTGAGCCATGTTATCACCCTGGTGACTGTAGCTTAACCACAGCACTGCTCCATCCTGCCAGTAGACCAGTGCACAGCAGTGTCCGCCTAAAGATGGGAGCTTCCCACAAAACGCAATCTTCAGTAACGCACCAGGTAGATCCGCTGCCTCACAGCCCCAGAGACCCAGGTTCAATCCTGACCTTGGGTGCTGTCTGTGTTGAGTTTGCAAGTGCTCCCCGTATCTGCCAGGGTCTCCTCCAGGTTCCCCGCACATCCCAAAGATGTGCAGGTTTGTAAGTTAATTGGTCTCTGTACATTGCCCCTTTTGTGCAGGGAATGGGTGCAAGAGTGGAACAACATCGAAGTCATGTGAATGGGTGATCGATGGTCGTTGTGGACTCGGTGATCCAATGTTGCATCACCGTGTTTCCAAGCTGTATCTTTCAATCAATCAATCAATCAATCAATCAATCTCATTCAGGAAGACAGGGCCTCGGCTGAGGGCAGCTGGTCGCCGTTAGATCATCCTGAACCTTTGGGAATAGCAATTGACTTTCTCGGACATTGGCCCAAGTTGCCCTGGAGAAAAGTAACGACGTTGTTAAAACCAAGTTCTTGGTTTTCATTGCATTCCTTTGTATCTCAAGTTAGAAAAACAATTAGGCAATGCAGGATATTGAGACTCACGAGACTGCAGATGCTGAGATCTTGATCAAAAAGCAAAGTGCTGGAGGAATTCAGAGGAAGAAGGGCTTAATCCAAAATGTCACCTGTCCATTCCCTCCACAGATGCTGCCTGACCCATTGAGTTCCTCCAGCACTTTGTGTTTTGTTCAACAGGGAAATTGTCAAGCTGAGGTGGAGATACCTGAGGTGAAAGTTGGTGGTGAAATCCAAGCAGTGTTAGTAATCCCAGATTGAGCCAGGGTGTGGTTGCTTGACCCTCCATCCATGCTACCTCCTCCCCACCTCCTCCCCCCCTCCCAGTGTCAGCTCAACTACGACCCCGCAGTCCGTCTGACTGACTGAAGTTGAGATTCCTGTAGAATGCATTGCTGTGCTGATCTCATAGAGGCAAAGAGTCATAGAGTGATACAGCGTGGAAACAGGCCCTTCGGCCCAACTTGCCCAGACCGGTCAACATGTCCCAGCTACACTAGTCCCACCCGCCTGCATTTGGTCCATATCCCACCAAACTTGTCCTATCCCTCTACCTGTCTAACCGTTTCTTAAACGTTGGGATAGTCCCTGCCTCAACTACCTCCTCTGGCAGCTTGATCTCTGTGAAAATAACAGATCTAAACAGCAAGCCATTCTCAGGGCTTCCCTTAACTGAAGCTTAGACAGGATTTGGAACATCCGAGGAGCTGGGGCGAGGATGGAAGTGTGCGGGTTGTGAGAATCTGCAAGCTTGGTGAAAAGCCGGCTTCCTTCTCTCCTTGGCAACGGAAATAAAGATGTGCTGCAGCTTGGCCCCAGGCCACAGTCAATGTAATACTCAGAGCACAAAACATCAATGATCCTGTTTTCCATCACCTCAAAGCCTCTGCTGTGTTTGGTAAGCAGATCCCAGTATCTAGGGAGCTAGGTTAGTATTAACGTGACGGCATGGGTGTTACTGTTGTAATCCTGTTTACTCTGCAGTTCCTCTGGGTCACTCCGCCTTCCTAGATCATTCCTTTCTGCATATTTACGTTCCTGGTCAGAGGTGGGAGTTAATGGGAATGGGGAGGGTGGGCCAGAGAATACATTGGGGTTTATGTAGGACTGGTGTGGATGAGTCCATCATGGTCAGTGTGAATCAGAGGCCCTATTTCCTCACTGTGTGAATCAAAGACTCACTTTGACCTCTGTAAAAGCAAATGGAACCTGGAGCCATCTCTTGTCAAAAATCCGCTGTGAATATTGGGTGTTTTGAAAATCTAAAAGGCAAAAGCGATTTATTTAGTTGGCTTTGGAGATGAAAACCTGGCCATTAACTCTAGTGTAAAGGACAAGTGGCCTGGCTGAAGGAGATGAATAGGCATCTCCTATTTTCCAATATTATGCCACATCTCCCTCCAGCCTGGTGGGGTTTCTCCTGAATCTTTCTGGCTTCTGGCACAAAAAAATTGTATTTATGTTGTGTGTTGAATGTGCAAGATAGACTGAGTCACTGGGAATGGATTGGGTGGGGGACAAAAAGGAGGCAAAATAGTGCGGGG
The DNA here is from genome assembly GCF_053455715.1 of Rhinoraja longicauda. NCBI lineage: Eukaryota > Metazoa > Chordata > Chondrichthyes > Rajiformes > Arhynchobatidae > Rhinoraja > Rhinoraja longicauda. The sequence goes on along the minus strand of NC_135964.1, from coordinate 30,823,576 downwards.
AGCAGGCACGCACTTAAGATCAAGAATGGGGTTTGATGGAAGGAGTGAAAAATATGTGACTGTGGAACATCTCACCATTTTCGGATCTTGAAGGTTTGTGGCTGTGGCCACTGCTGTAAAGCTGGGAATTGCCCCAATCAACAAGGGAACCGTTGGTTCAAGAGGTGAGGGAGCAAGAATTTGATTTAACCAGAGCAGGAATGTCCAAGCAGACTAAATGGGAAATGTCACAGGACTGAGCGGCGTTCTTGCTATTTAAATCCCTTCCTAGATATCTGCATTTCTTCGATCTTTGCAATTGAATGTATCTGAGTCGCAATCCTCCAGCACCTCACCCGAGCCACTTTATTTTCCTACGAGACCAAGGTTTTGTCAAACTGCCCAGAATATATCTCCAAAAACTCATCAGTGCCAAAGCTTTTTCCTGTCAATGCCTTGGTTCTCTCTTGACATCAAGTTACCAGCCCTTTGTCCCCTGCCGTGCACAGTGCAGGGAGAATAGGGCTTCAGAAGGGACGTTTACACTTGGGTGCATCAAAACCTCGTTCCACAACTCCACGTGACTGATCAAAAACTCAGGTTGATAAATCAATCTCTGAAATCAGTTTTTGCAACAAATGAGCAAAGATGAAAGCAGCCATCTCAGGATGCCCTAGTTGCTCGATGTACCACCACCCCCTCTAGTAATAGCCTGGGTAGCCTGTACTACAAGCAGCACGTTATGTTGTAAGTGTGAAGTTGTATCTCATTAACAGTAGGCATGGACTCCTGCATAGACACCAAATTCC